>NC_056733.1:1529836922-1529931922 GCF_019279795.1 Protopterus annectens
AGTGCATGTGGGGAGGCAACACATTGCTGCTTTGTAAATATGTGACATGTTGTTAGATGGGATTCCAAAAACAGACATCCAAAAGGCTGAAGTTGAGTAAAAACAGATTTAATAACAGTAATAAATGTACACAAATCAAACTGGTGAGCACTTTCACGGCTTACCCGCTTCTTCAAACCATAAAAAATAAAAACACTTAAAACCTTATATACAGATAACCAGCCATACAATTAAGGGATGCCAGGCCACATGGTACAAATAATGATGCAATCCTTTCCTCTTCAGAGCAGGTTTTAAAGACACAGCATTATTCAGACCTGGGTATACAGTAGCCCTCAGATCAAGAATACATCTTAACTCAATATATTCTGTTTCATTAACTATATCACCTCCTCTTATATTAGTAGCAACTTTCTGCAAAACCAAAACTTAAATCGATGGGTATCATCAGTTTCCATCGCATTTGACTAATACATTACTTTCTTTCCTATTGCGTATATCATTATTATGCTCAAGTACTCTTTCTTTCAATGTTCGATCGGTTTTCCCAAGATAGAACCCTTCACATATAGTGCACTATGCCCACTAGACTATGTTCCTATCTGTGCAGTCAGTATAAAAACTAAACTCAATCTTTCTCATAGTTCTAGGGTGTGTAACAGAAGTAACTGTCCATGCATGCCTACAGGTACTAAATGATCTGCATGCATATGTGCCTCTCCTTTCAGAATGTATCCTGTCTATATAGTTCTGTTTATAACATAGACATTGCTTCAGGGTTTTATTGTTCTTAAAGGAGAATCATGGATGGGGTCCAACCACATTACCTTCACTTGGGTTTGTCATAAGTATTAGCCAGCTCTTTTTCACCACATCACAAATGATGTTAATGTTACTTAAATACTTTAAAGTTACCCTGCTTGCATTGTCTTCAGGTAAATATTTCTCCTTAGCTCATTGGTCCAGGTGGTCAGAGAAATAGGGTCTAATTTTATTCCCAGTGGCAGATCTAACCTCATTAATAGCCCTCTCAATGACCCCAATTTTGTAACCACACTCTAATAATTCTATATGTAAAGTATCCAAAGCTTCTTTTAGCTTACTTTCATTTGTGTGCAGTATCCTTACTCTGAACACTTGTTTTTTAACCACATTCCTTGGAATGTGCCTAGGGTGCATGCTAGTATTGTGTAGAATATTGTTCCTCCTACAGGGTTTCCTGTACATACTAGTGCAAATGCTACCTAGCTCATCATTCTTTAATGCAGTGTCAAGAAAGTCTATATCCTCAGCAGATTAATGCATAGTAAATGAAAGAAAGATAGTTGTGTTTTGCAGACAGTCTACAAACTCCAATAGTAGATTGGTTGGTCCTTGCCAAACGAAAAAGGCATTGTCCACAAATTGTTTATAAAATTTTGCATGTGAACTAAACCTAACATCTGTAAAAACTGACTGCTTTTCCCAATATGCCAAGACAATATTAGCATAAGAGTTGGCGCATGCAGTGCCCATTGCAACCCCCAGTTTTTGCAGAAAATATTCCAATTCAAAGATGAAAATATTATTCTCTAGTATTAGTTCCAGTAGTGCACACAGTAGCTCCACCTTAGAGTTAAAAAAAACATATCAGAAATCAAAAAAACCTTAGACTATCTATTTCTACATCATTTGGAATAACCGTAAAAAGTGAATTAACATCCAAAGTTGCAAACAAAATGTCATTGTAATCATCTGAATTTACTGACCAATGATATAGGTCTTGTAGGAATTTCTTGTTATCCTTCAACACAGTTGTAATGGTGTCAAGAACCAATTTAAGTTGCTTTTAAACATATATAGAGATGGGCTCAGTCAGCCACCCTCTCCCCGAAACTATAGGTCGGAGTGGGGAAGAAGCGGGTAAGCCGCGAAAGAGCTCACCAGTTTGATTTGTGTACATTTATTGCTATTATTAAAACTTTTTTTACTCAACTTCAGCCTTTTGGACATCCAGTTTTGAAATATTATTGTGTTTGGACTTAGCGTGGGTTCCTAATGAGCTTTTGTTATAACCTTAATCTGTTTGTTGGGCTATTGGTAGGAACCATGACTGAAAGTGTGTATATTGAGTATGAGTATAACCCTATGGATACAACTAATGGCTTTGAGAAGAGTGGTTTAAAAAACACTAGAAACAATGCTACTACAATGTTGGAGACAGCATCCATACTCAAGACAACTCACAATCCATTTATGGATATGTGTTTTAAAGCAGAGACTGTAGATGAAACTATTGCTAACCAACCCTCAGTAAATGACTTTCGTATGTCACTTAAGGTTCTGGAAGAAAAACTCTTTAAGGTTAAAGATCTGCAGTGGCAGCGTATTTATTGTGAAGCAGCTTTGCATCATAAAACTGTACACAGAGGGTTGCATGTTTTGGAAATGCCCTGATATGGTTACAGTTTTCCTGAGCTGCTAATACGCTGGCAAGAATTAAATTTGCAGCTTAGTTTCAATTACATGCATCTACTGAATGAGTATTTTCATCCGGAGGAGAAATCCCTTGCCAGGGAATTTAATGAAATGTTTGTTGAGCTGAGGGATACTCACAAAGGAGAAATATATAGAGAGCTCATGGAAGAACTACTCTGTAATATCTCACTCTATGAGTGGAGATTACAGAGTGAAAAGCTTAAGAAACTGGAAAGGGATTCACTGGACTTTCAAAGGGGCTATGTTTTTTATGGCCCAGAGAGAATATACATGTGGGCAGATCCAACAGTCTAAACCAACCCACAAGAACAATGCCTAGTCAGGGAGGGAGTTGCCAGAAGGAAGAACATCACAGGAAAGACACTTTGATACAGGAAGTGGAAATGTGGATGCATCAGCTTCAGGGAGTGCTCTAGCAGCCACAGAACTTGATTCTGATGTTAATCTCCCTGAACAACATATAATAAGTCAGCTGAGTACTGGAGAAAGTATTGTACTACCTTCAACCATTATGTCGAGTAGTTTTATTCCAGGAAATCAACAGGCTCTGGTCTTTAAACCAAAACCTTGAAATGTGGTTAAATCTAATGAAGTTTTGAACAGGGCTTCTGCCCTCACCACATCTCAGCTACTGAACTCTGTTTTTTAGAGAAAGCTTTGCCTATACAGCAGGAGAAATGGAAGGGCCGTTCACAGAGACAGCAATGCAGGCCCAGGACAGGGTCGGACAGTTCAGTGAAATGGAGGAAACCAGACAGAAGAGGATGGCAGCAGGTGATCTAGTTTTTAATTTATCATCATTCAAACTTGCTAAAGAACAGCTTGCTGTACTGAATAAAGGACTTTCCTTTATTCCAGCAGTTAAAACAGACTTAACGGATATTTTTTTGGACTTGAAGCTGTTTGCTAGAAATGTAATGTTAAATGTGATATTTCCACACAAAGTTCAGTCACATGACATTTTTAAGAAACCAAGTGTTTTTACTCCTGAATTTAGACCAGCCTTAGAGGCTTTTTTGAATGTATGTGAGAATGACTTAAGGAATTGCTTAGCAGATAAGTGTAATGGTGTGACTTTTTATAATTTGACCTCTAAAAAAATGGAAGCTCTGCATGACTTAACTAAGGCACAGCATTTAATGATTAGTCCAGGTGACAAGGGTGGAGGGATAGTGGTTCTAAACAAAAGTAGTTACATTGAAAAGATGTCTAGTGTGTTAAATGATGAAGAGGTTTATATGAAGTTGCAAAGATTTCCAGTTACTGGAATCATTAAGAGTTAACTTTTATTTATATGATTTGCTGATGATGAATCAGATTAATTATGGTTTATATACCTGCTTCACAGTCAACCATCCCAGAATACCCATTATTTATGAATTACCGAAAGTACATAAAGATGCTGTATACCCATCTCTCCGACCTATAGTTTCGGGGAGAGTGTGACTGACTGAGCCCATCTCTATATATGTCGAAAAGCACCTTAGTTTCTTGACACCATTATAACTGTGTTGAAGGATACCAAAGAATTCCTACAAGACCTATATCACTGGTCAATAAATTTGGATGATTTGAATGAGATTTTGTTTGTAACATTGGATGCTAATTCACTTTTTACGGTCATTCCAAATGATGTAGGAATAGATAGTGTAAGGCTTTTTTTATGTCTGACAGGGTTTTTCTAATTCCAATGTAGAGCTACTGTGTACACTACTAGAACTAATACTATAGAATAATGTTTTCATCTTTGAATCAGAATATTTTCTGTAAAAACTGGGGGTTGCAATGGGCATGGCATGTGACAACTCTTATGCCAATATTGTCTTGACATATTGGGAAAAGCAGTCAGTTTTTACAGATGTTAGGTTTAGTTCACATGCAAAATTTTATAAACAATTTGTGGTTAATATCTTTTTTGTTTGGCAAGGACCAACCAATCTAGTATTAGAGTTTGTAGACTATCTACAAAACACAACTACCTTTCTTTCATTTACTATGCATTACTCTGCTGAGGATATAGACTTTCTTGACACTGCATTAAAGAATGATGAGCTAGGTAGCATTTGCACTAGTATGTACAGGAAACCCTGTAGAAAGAACAATATTCTACACAATACTAGCATGCACCCTAGGCACATTCCAAGGAATGTGGTTAAAAACCAAGTGTTCAGAGTAATGAGACTGCACACAAATGAAACTAAGCTAGAAGAAGCTCTGTATACTTTACGTATAGAATTATTAGAGCGTGGTAACAAAATAGGGGTCATTGAGAGGGCTATTAACGAGGTTAGATCTGCCACTGGTTATGAGATCAGACCCTATTTCTCTGACCCCCTGTACCAACAAACTAAGGAGAAATATTTACCTGAAGGCAATGCAAGTTTGTTTGTGTCTTTCGGCTTTTCCCGGTTAGGGGTCGCCACAGCGGAACTCCGGTCCACTAATGACTGGAAGTAGATTTTTACATACCGAGTTGCCGGCCCTGACGCACAACCTTCAATGAAGGTACGCCCATTCACGCATGTCTCCACACAGAAGACGTTCTAGCTGAGAATCGAACAGGACAACATCTTACTGTGAGGCGACAACGCTACCACAGCACCACCACTGCAGTAGGGTAACTTTAATGTAGTTAAGTAACATTAACGTCATTTGTGATGTGGTGAAAAAGAACTGGCCAATACTTATGATAGACCCAAGTGTAGGTAATGTGGTTGGACCCCATCCATGATTCTCCTTCAAAAACAATAAAATCCTGAAGCAATTTCTATGTTATAGACAGAATTATATAGACAGGGTACATTGTGAAAGGAGAGGCACATAGGCATGCAGATCATTTAGTGCCTGTAGGCATGTTTGGACAGTTACTTCTGTTACACACCCTAGAACTATGAGAAAGATTGAGTTTAGTTTTTATGCTGACTGCACAGATAAGAACATAGTCTATTGGGCACAGTGCACTATATGTGAAGGGTTCTATATCGAGAAAACCAATGGAACATTGAAAGAAAGAGTACTTGAGCATAATAATGATATATGCAATAGGAAAGGAAGTAATGCTTTAGCAGCGTCTATATCACATTATTGAAAGTTTACTTAATCAAATCAATAAAGGTCGAACTTTATTGATCGATTAAGTAAAACATCAAATAATGTAAAAAATAAATAAATAAATAAAAAACTAAATGGCGTAGGCAGGGGGCAAGCACCCCTGCAACTCCCACACTCCCTACTTAAATATACCAACTCTGAGACCACACTACATTGAGATAAACAGAAATCTTCCCTTATGGAGATTTCCGTTTACTTGCATGATGTTCTTCACTTTCGATATTGTCATGCCGACAATATCAGACTCGATATTGTCAGCTTATGACAACATGAAGTAGACCCCTTTAGCCAAACATGTGATGGAAACTGATGATACCCACTGATTTAAGTTTTTGGTTTTGCATAAAGTTGGTACTAATATAAGAGGAGGTGATATAGTTAATGAAACAGAATATATTGAGTTAAGATGGATTCTTGACCTGATGGCTACTGTATGCCCAGGTCTGAATTATGCTGTGTCTTTAAAACCTGCACTGAAGAGGAGAGGAGAGGATTGCATCATTAATTGTACCATGTGACCTGACATCTCTTAATTGTATGGCTGGTTATCTGTATATAAGGTTTTAAGTGTTTTTATTTTTTATGGTCTGAAGAAGCAGGTAAGCTGTAAAAGTGCTCACCAGTTTGATTTGTGTACATTTATTACTGTCATTAAAACTGTTTTTACTCAACTTCAGCCTTTTTGATGTTCATTTTTGGAATATTATAATGTTTGGACTTAGTCTGGGTTCCTACTGAGCTTTTGTTATAACCTTAAATTGCTAGATAGGGCCTACATTTTGTTATGTTTCCACATGTAGTTTCATGGCATAAAGAGTAAATGGACAGTAAACAACAGTAATATATGCTAATAGTAACTTTGCATAGCCCACCAGTGAGCAACAGGTTTGTGAAATAGTTGGCAAAGTGTTTACGCATGTGAGATTCTATTATTCTCCTTGTTTGTACATAGTTAAGCAGTGTGCAAACACATGCCACATTCCTAAATGTCTGAGAGTTAGTACTGGGTTTATGAGACACACATGCTGCTTAGATGCCTCTGTTGCAGCAGGTCTAAATGCATTCAAAAATTTGTTTTTGAGCCCAGATGATACTAGGTTCAAATCCAGGTGTATGTAATACTTTTAAATAAATAGTGGCAATGCAGTGATATCATTTCTTTATAGTACATATGTTGCTGTGTGTTGGCATAGTGCAGCATGTTTAAGCAGCATTGCACAGAGGTAACTGCAGCATTGCAGGGCTGATCACTGTTGCTTGCCATTGGTGCGCAATGTCAAACTCCAAACATAGAGGCCAAAAAATGAAAGAATCCATTGCTTAGTCTGGTATTTAAGTGAGTTGTGTGCAATTCTACTTTTTGACAAGATTAGCAATGTTAAAATGGGGTAGATAGGAAAGTGGTGAAATGGGGAGCAAGCAGGGGGATGAGCAAATAGAAAGCAATGCAGGAATGTGTAAGAGGGAGGTAGGAAAGAACCATAGCTATCCATTTCTTCAACAGTGAAAACTGATAATATGTGCAGAATATTGATTGAATTTGGACTGTCACCTTCACTGACATTTTGATGACACATAATCCATAATAGAAAATAAAAAAAAAGAGAGATAAGGGTTGGGGTGAGAAAAAACAGATAAAATCATGTTGTATATTCAATTGGACCAAATCAAGTGTGTCAGGAAGACATGTATGCGAAATGGAGAGCTATGGATGGGACAATATTTTGTCTGTGGGATAGGTGCACAGCTTTTTTTTTAATTCAGAAAGAGAGGAATGCTGGGTAGGTATTTCTGGGTCAGGTAAGTTGAGTAGGTGAGGAAGTAAATGCAAACAAACAAGACAAGATACAGGGATGGTGAGGGACACAAAAGGTTGGTGAACAGCATGATTGGGGTGAGGGAGGGGACAGCACATGCTCTTCTCCATCAAAGAAGGAGACAGTGAAAATCAAGTTCTTACCTACTGGAATGTCATCACTGTCCCCTTACTCCACTGGTGGCTGGAGTGCTTGATGTCTTCTCCTCCTATATACCATGAGAGAGCAGCCTCTACATCCTGTGTAGATGTACACCAGTGGTGCAGTGCACAACTCTATGCACCATCCCTGGCATCTCGGCAGGTGATGAAATCCCCACCTCTGCCACTGCTGCTCCCAGAGGGTACCACTGGACCAGCTGCCAAGGCAGTACTACCTGAGTGTGCAGGTAGTGTAGGGGCAGCAGAGGAAGTGCTGACAGCTTTTGTCCCAGACTTGGTGGGCATTGGTACTGGAGCCAAAGGAGTGGAGGCAGGCTGATCCACTGGGGCTGGCATATCTTGATATGCTGTGTAGCATTTAGTGATTTGGTACACAAGGATGACATGGAGACATTTTGATGACACATAATAGAAAATAAAGAAAAGAGATAAGTGGTGGATGAGAGAAAAAAATAAAATAAAATCAGTACCATTGTATGTGACATACAATGCATTAACACAATTATATGACTATTTTAGTATTGCACTTAAGTATACATCTTAACAAATGCACACCACACCTACAGCTTGCTGAAAGCAATCCTTGAAATGTGCATATATTGCATATCTGAATGTTCCAGTTATACAAATTACAGTTAACAGCAGGGCATTTATGCCACTAGTATAGATCAATTTAATGTAAATATTATTAAAGAAATGCAGTACGGTATAGTTGTGACTAATGGTAATTGAGCCCAGAGCTTCTGACTATGGTCTTATATTTGACTCCTAAAGTTGGTTTGCGCTACTGACTAATGCATGCATACTTGTTTTTACAGTTAGGATCTGCATGCTCAATTTGCTATAACTGTTAAAAAAAAATCTATCTTTAATTGTTAAAGCTACAATAATACTTCTCTTGTGCTGCATACATACCACTTGCGTCCCTCAGCCTCTCCATTTGAGCAGCATCAGCACATCAATTGAACTCTATGTTGGCATTAGCTGGGGAAAGAATAGAAAATAACAGAAAACATTATGCATACCAGTCTTATCTATATTTAGCTTTCTAAGTATTACAAATACTCTCTTATTGTCATACTTACACAGCAATTGGAATTTCACAGTCTCAAATTCAGTCAACCAATGTTTGAGGGTATCCCTTTTGCACCTATGTAGATCATTAAAATGATGCCTACACTGTTCTCCAGTGCATGAGATGCCAGTAGCACTGGAAACATCCTTAGCAAAACTACTTCATGCCCCGGATTTGTAGCGGGAGCCAGAATAGTCCCCCTGCAGAAGCATTTGGCTGTGACACTTCATCAGGAGTCCAATAACTATCCTGGACTCCTAGACACCCCACCACTGTCCCCTAAACTGATCAGCTTCCCCATTAACTTCATATATGTCCAACACCTAACCTAGAGCAATAGAAAATGATGCTTTTCCATCAATTCCAGTTATCACATTTATTGATAGTGCACAAACTTGAGCAATGATGCCAACCACATTTGCATGATGTTAAGCAAATCACAGCAGTGCCAAGCAGGGATGACATACATATTTGAAATAGGGAGGTTAATCTGACACTTGGCCTCATTTTGAGAGGTGTTTGGTGATGTAGCTTGGAAATATGTATTGAAAATTGGAAAGTAACTATTATGTGACTTATGTTTGCAGGCATGCACTGGGGTCATAAATCTTATGACCTAATACATTTGTTTTTGGGATTTATACACTGATAAAATTGATTTTTAAAGTGTGGGATTGAAATCTAGGCATAAGGGGCAAAACATTTTCTTCTGCAGCATTGATTTTCCATCTTTGCCACAAAAGAAATGCTGCTCAGATGTAGTCAGGAATCATACATAAATACAAGTGACAGTTTGAGATGTTATACTCATATATTTGTGATCAGACAAGGTTCTTGTATATAGATCTAGCTGTGTATGTGTCTTAGGCATTTGTGAAGGCCATCCAAGTCCAGATAACAGAAGTATACTTACAGAAATATAGTAGACAGTATACCATCAGTCACATCTGAAAACACACTAAGGGTGATAAGACACCCTCATGTATATAATTCATATCAGCTCCACTATCTAAAGTGCTATAATTGAGAGTGAATATAATGGGAAATGGAATAACAGTAAAAATGTCTGGAATATCCTGTATCAGAACCTAGGACCTGTTACAACAAGAAGATCAGAATAACACTTGTCTATTTTACAATTCTTTGCAATAAATTGAACTGGCACAACAGTAAAAATAGGTTGCACACACTGTACTACAACCCAGGACCATCTTTACTCCAATCCTACACTTACACCTGCTGCCACAGGACTAGTGACAGGATATTTCCATAAATTCTTAATCAATCTAAAGTTCTGTGTGTTAACCAACATGCAACATCACTTAGCATGTTTGTGAGGTGCTCAGTGGAGTTAATTGAATACATCAATTTTTAGTTATTGGCTGTCTGCATCCTGTCTGCAGGTGTTTGATGAATGCAGCTGTTAGGGAACCTTGATAACAACTGTGCAATGGGATGTAAAGCAAAAATTGCAACAATGTATTCTTTTTGACCTTTGAACTTTCACAGATGCTCTGTCTGTAGGTGTTCTGCATGTGTTCTCTATACTTCCTGTGTGGGCTGCTAGTCTGGGCTCACACACTGCTAACCATCACACAAATGAGAGAAGCCAAACCTGCCATTCATTTTCTCTGTTTCCCTTGTTTGTACTAAGCCTTGCACTGAGAAAACACTAGCCAAAATAAATGGAAAAGTAGTTGAAATGAAGACAAACAATCTGTGATATAAATACTACACAATGTTTGTTAGTATACATGAAATACGTCCTCATAGGTTTGGATTTGAACTCTCACTTTATTTTGCCTTCAGA
The DNA here is from genome assembly GCF_019279795.1 of Protopterus annectens. Classification (NCBI taxonomy): domain Eukaryota; kingdom Metazoa; phylum Chordata; order Ceratodontiformes; family Protopteridae; genus Protopterus; species Protopterus annectens. The sequence goes on from NC_056733.1 coordinate 1,529,847,375, forward strand.
ACACAGTAAGGGTGTCTCATCCCTCTTTGTTGCATAAACAGCTTTGCAACAGATTGAAATCATTCTACATTTAACCAACTGCAACATCATCTACAGGGCTAAGAAACACATAGCAGTTATTTGTACATATATACATTTCATATGTAGTGCAACAAGAGATCACACAACCATTTATGACTATTGCTTGCAAAAATACAGCTCTGTCTTACCTCTCTGTGTCTGTTGCTCATTCTTGTCTTATACGACCAGTAATCTAAGACATACAGTCTGTAAGGCATTATATATCCTTTCTCTTAAAATGTGTGAGGATATTAAATGGCAATAATATACAGTTGTCAGCAAATGAAAGGGAGGTTGGATGTTAATAAATAGAACCTGTGAATTATGTGCTGCTTACTTACATTTCCAACCTTGATTAAATTACTTCCTTCTCTCTACCAGCAATGATTCACAGTTCCAATCCATTAACAACAAACACTATGGGAGGGCCTACACTATGTTTACATATGCTACATGGAGCCAAGCATTTGGGATTCAGCAATTCTAATAAGTTCACACCTCATTTGCATCTTCACCATGCTAGCAGCTCTAAGGCTACACCATAAAAAGGCAACCATGTAGCTAGGGAACTTGAAGATGAAGAGACTTATTTATGTGGAGAACACAGAAGAGGCTATTACTTTGGGATATATCTGTGCAGAAGACTACTGACCTTGAGAAGGTATTCTTGCATTTTTCCAGCTACATACTGCAAATTCTGAAATGTCATTTAAGAAAAATCTGTTTTATAGTTACATAATATATTAATTAGCAAATTATACTGTTATCTGTATGCATGACTTAGAAGTCTACTGATGGCATGGGCATGTTTGTCAGGGCATTTCACTGGTATACATGAATGGAAATAGCTTAAAATGGAATGTTTGGTCTTAAATCTGTACACATGTTTTGGAGACAATTCATTTGATAGCACTTTTAGCATTTCACTGATGGTTTGCTAGCAAAATATGTCATTTGCCAGTTTCTTTGGGGGTGTGGGAGCAAAGCTGTATTTCTGGTTTGGCAGAAACAAGGATATGTTGCTATTGTTATTCTCCCTTGTTTTGAATCCAGCCTTGCTCTGTGTGTGAATGTAATATGTTACAATACACAATTCCTGTTGTTCATATTTCAAATATCTAGACTATTTTATATTTCTGTGGTGTGTAATACTAAAATGCTACCTTTTCTGTTTTATCTAGCAGCAAGTATTTTTTTTAGTTACATGATACTTATGTGTACTATTCTTCTGTTGTATTTTAGGATACCTAGAACTATGGTAACCAGGTATCTCAATCCCTGAAAACCACCCTTCAGTGACCCTGAGAATCAGGTCATTGTTGAAGCTTTTAGGTGACATTTTGCCTTTTTTTCTTGAGAGAGGACATGGAGATTTGTCAAACAGAATGCAAATTTGGCAGCAGATAGTTGCAAATGTGAATGAAGTAGCTGGCCACAGTAGGACGTATGATCAGGTGTACCATAGGGCCATAGACATGATCTCATCTGCATGGAGGAAAGCAGCTGCAGTGGCCAGTGATCACAACAAATGAAGAGTTCCTGTCCACAGTCAGGGATCTAGACAGCTCCCAGGAAAGTGCAGAGCAACATGTCCTTGACATTGTTGCTACTGTTTCAGAAATAGCAAGTACATCTCAGGAGGAGCTTCCAGGTAGCTTAATATATCTCAATTGTTAAATACACTTGTATAGTAAAAGCTTTACATCAATACATTTGTTCTATTTAACAAGAATTTGGTTGGGAGGGGATTATAGATTGCTACAGTTAACAACACATTCTGATAGATTAAACATGGTGCTTAGCTGGACTTGTCATCTAAGTTCTTGTTGAAAGCATGGTTAATGAACATAGAAGGACCAAAAGCATTTACCCCATGTTATGGTTAATTGTGATTCATAGGTTCATAGGTTCAACCCCTTTAGTATGGGGAACTATACCCATTATTTTGCTGTGCCTCTGTTGAGCAGTGACACTGAGGGATCCATTGGTCAAGATTTCTCTTGAACAAGACAGATCTAGATTTTTGAGGTGAAGCATATTCATCAAACAGATGTTTGACCCTTTATCCTTTTTTTTGAGGAACTTTTGTGGCCTCTCCAGCTGCTGCAAGTGTCGGGTCAGATACATTCTAGATGAGATCCTTCCTGATTCATGATAAGGTTGCAATGTAGAAGGTCTACTACACTTTAGCTACATGGGTGTCAAATGACAGACTACTAATCAACCTGGGTCCCAGGTCCCTGATAACTTCTTCTGTGCTCAGTGGATTGCCACCTATTTGGTTTCTGATATCTGTGTCAGATGTGTTTTTACTACTATATTTCAGTTTGCAGTCATCTGCAAACTTTGTCAGCAACTCTGACCCTGTGGGTTCTTCACTCAGCCAGTTTGCAACCCATCTTGTGATTACAGCTGTCCTAGCTGTGTGGGTTTAATTCCTGAGTTCGAGGAGCACAGCCGGGACACCATCAGGTCCCATGGATGATGATGTTGTCCTTACCTTTTGCTTAACTTCTTCCAGGACCATCCAGCAAAGAGAGCATAGTATCACCTGCTCATGGTTAGCCAAACATTTTGATGTCAGTACTAATGAGCAGTTTAAAGAAATATTTAGTGTGTGATGTTGATGTCAGGTCTGTTGTGTGTATTGCTGTACTGTCTGTAACAGTGACACCACTGTTAGTTTGTTAGCATAGACTGGGCTATAGTAATGTAGGTATTTATTTTTTCCTGTGTTTGTTGGCTATTATCACAGGTGTTCCTGACAATGGAAGTGTGGGACTTCTATCACCTGATGTCAGAGTATAATCTGATGATGGTGGCCAAACAGAGGCACAGTCGGGGGTGCAGAAGTTATATCTGACACTGAGGTTGACATACAGCCATCCCCTGTAATTCCATCAGACACAGCCAGTAGGGCTACACCTACCCCTGCCAGTGAGCACTCACATATTGGACAGATGGTGGGTGAGACAATGGATCAGGGAAGTGTGTTACTGTGGCTTTAGTGCATATTGACTCTAGCTGTGGCCAAAGTGTGGGTGAGTTGCCATACAGGAGAGTTGTTAAGGGTGCTCAATGGAGGCTTGCTGTCCATCCTCCACCTGATCAGGTGTGTCTTCCAATGCCACTCAACATATGTTTAAGGATGTCATGGAGGAACAGGCACATTCCCATAGCTCCTTGAGAGAAATGCTTAGGGTTGTAGATGTGGCACAGGCTGACATGTTTGTGTTGCCGAATTTTGTCCTTGCCTAATCATGCTCACATAGTAACAGTACTTCCACTGTTCCATCAGTGGTTGAGATATCCACACCCATATGTGGTAGGCCATGGGCATCCTCATGAGGGGAGCTCATCCAGCAACCATCAGTCACATTCAGAAAGCAGCAGTGCATCTGACCATGGGTGCGGACATGCCACTGCAACTCCTGGAAGAGCCAGTTCTCATGGTTGGGTATAACAATGATGAATTGCCATCTCCACTGTTCATGATTCACACCTGCACCCATTTCATGACATAGAGCTAGCACAGAGCTTGACTATGTTCATGGAGACACTCACACACCAATTTTATCGGGAGGCATACATTTCAACTGTCCAGATATTCACAGAATGTCCAGATTTTTGGCTCATATTTTTGGTCTGTTCCTCATAAAATCTGTGGTTTTCTGAAAAGTCACAGGGATGGTCTGAGGACTGAAGTCATTAAATAATGGCATACATTTCAGCTTCAGACTTCAAATCCTTCAGAAGATGTATATTAAAAGTAATAAAGTAGTAAACCCTACTTTAGCAATTTTCTAAGTTTATTGCTAGAGTAGGGTTTGTTTTAATATCATTACCCAGAGAGTAATTCATGGGTACATGTTTTTTTCCAAAGGGGATAACTATACATTTCTTGGCATTAAGCTTGAGCCCATGGCTCTGGCACCAAGCATCTGTTTCTGTAAGGCCCTTTTGTAGAATATCCACATCATTTGGGGATTCAATAATGGCTCCCAGTTTGCAGTCATCTGCAAACTTTGTTAGCCAGAGTTCATTAGTGTTGGCCTGTATGTCAGAGAAGTAGATGCCAAAGAAGAGTGGTCCCAGCACTGAACCCTGAAGTACTCCACTTGTCACTTGTCTTGAGCTGGATTTGGAGTCAGCTACCTTTACAGTCTGGTTTCTGTCAGTAAGCCAGTTGGCAACCCATCAAGTGAAGTAGGGATTTATGCCAAGCTTAGTAAGTTTATCTCTGATTCCAGAGTGGAGGATGGTGTTGAAGGCCTTGGTGAGGTCCAGATAGGCTGTGTGGACCACCTTACCCTTGTCCACAGCTCTGGAGACTGATTCAAAGAAGTCAATCAGGTTCAGGAGGCAAGATCGGCCCTTCACAAACCCAAACTGGGTGGGCTGCAGTGTTTGAAGATTGCCAGTGTCTTTGTTTATAAGTTCCATGATAATGTGTTCTATGCCCTTGCAGATTAGGCTCATCAGACTGATGGTATGGTAGTTCCTGGGATCCAAGGTGGATCCCCCCTTATGGAGTGAGATAACTGTAGCTGTGTGCCACTCAGTAGGCACGAAGCCTGAGGTGAGGCTATGATTAAACATAAGACTTAGGTGAGGTGCCAGTTCATTTTGTAGTTCATGTAATACACAGGCTGGGATGTCATCTGGTCCCATGGATGCTGTATTCTTAGCTTTGGAGAGTGTGGTTTCTACCTGTGTGGTCGTGATTACCAGAATTTGGCAATATTTTGGTATTGAGATGGGCCCTTTAAGGGTTGAGAGGGGGGTGAAGTTAGCACTAAATCGATCTGCCAGGATATTGGCAATATCCTTGGGATCAGTATATTTAATGCCATTCTGTTGGCTCAGAGCAGATCTGAGCAGTGCCATTTAGATTCTTGACATAACTATAGAATGCCTTGTGGTTGTCTTTGGAATCTTTGGCAATTTCATTTTCGTAACTAGCTTTGGATGATTTTAGGAGGGATCTCAGCTTCTTACTGAGGCTGGTAAGGGAGTTTTTTGCATCCTGGGATTTTCCTCTTTTCTGCAACAGTTTCTTCCCTCTGTTGTATAGTTTGTTTATGGCAAGGGGCTACCAGATTGGCTTCCTTGTTTTGCAGGAGAGTGTCTTGGTTCTATTTGGGATGGCACAATTCATGCACAAGTGGATGTGCTCATACAGTGCTTTAGTGTAGGATTCAGCAATCGAACTTTCAGCTCCCATCTGCATGGGTGCCATGAAGTTTGTCACTTCTGACTTAAGTAGCATGAAGTTGGCTTTGGAGAATTATTTTACAGAGGTTTCCTTACTGGAGGGTGGGGTGGGATGTGGATGTCAAGGGTGATTTGCTTATGGTCAGACATGACCAATGAGGGGGTGACCACTGGTGTGGAGCATCTATCTCCCATGTTGGTAATGACCAGGTCTAGGATATTGGAGCCCCTGGTGGGACAATGGATTAGTTGATCCAGGGTGTTGGAATTTATGAATTCCAAGAACCATTGGGAAAAGGTGTTGGTACCCGAATAGTTTTCCCAGTTAATGGCAGGTTAGTTGAAATCACCCAGTATTAGGGTGTTTCATTGTATCTTAATATTTTCCAGTATGTTTAGAAACATGCAGTGAGAATCTTGGGGCATGATGGGGATCTGTAGCAAGCTACAATTGGATTGCAGTCTTAGCTAGTGCTACTTGCACCTGGAGAATTTCAGATGCATTGTGTTGGGTAACTAGCTTGGTGGTGGTTATAATATCCTTGGTGAATATGGACACTCCTCTATCATTAATGTTTTGATCTTGGTTTGGTGGCCAAAAATTGTGCTAAAGGTTGTAGCCTGGTATTGCAGGGGTGCTCTCTGGAGTCTTGAACTAGGTCTCAGTTACTGCACGGATATCGATGTTCTCTATTTTTAGGAGTGCCTCGAGAGTGTGCATTTTGAGGTTTAGACTTCTAGCATTGAGTAGCATTACCTCCAGATTTTACATGCTTGTATCTGTTATGGTGGTGGTTTTGTCCTTTGAACCTTGCCTAAAAAAGGCACTATATGGATGGCAAGAGCTTTAGCCAGTATCCTGAATCCCAGGGGTGACAGGTGCAGACCATCTCTGGAAAAGCATTGTGGTTTGTTGATCATGTTGTCCCAGGCAGACAGATACTGTATCCCCTTTGAATGACACCAGAAGCTTAGCCAATTGTTGAAGTCAATCATTTTGTCCTTATACTGTGGTATCATTCTGGGTGAAGGCAGGATGCTACTCAGGGCTAGGGTCATACCTGCCTGGGCCACATGATCTGAGAGCTCTTCCATGTCTCTTTTCATGTAGTCCAGGGGGGTACGTCTCAAGTCATTCACTCCAACATTGACAATGACAAAGTCGAATTTGTGCTTGTTGTGGAGTGACTTGAGTGCATGCATTAAGTGGTGGATCCTGGCACCCAACAGGCAGATGACCGTAATTTTCTCCTTGCTCAGCCTAGTGAGTGGGACATCAGTGTGCCTGACTCTAGAGTCACTTATAACTAAAGTGTTGGGTACGTTGTCTTGCCTTTGGGGCTGTTGTTGAGTGGTACACTGGTGTTGTGAGCTATGTGTCACTTTGGTTGTGACTGATGTTTGTTTGCGTTTCAGCTTCAGAGGTACTTTTTGCTTGGGCAGGTTAATGTTAAGGGCCTCCGCATGTGTGAGTTTAGTGCTGCTATGTGTGGGTGTTGGTGTGGGTTTTGAAGGGTTATGTGTTGCTTCAGGTGTAGTGCAGGTGTTAACCTTCTCCTCTTGACTGTCTAGCACAATCTTGGCTAGAGAGAACTTTGCTTCCAGTTTGGCTATGTAAGTGCATCTCTAACAGGTTCTAGTGTTGGTTGGTAGGAGGAGAGGGTTTGTCTGTGTACATGAGGCAGTTGTTGCATTGCCCCAGTATGCCCAGATTCACCAGTTGGACAGGAGAAATCACTGGAATCTGACCCTTAGACATGCCTGTTTATGTGCTTTTTTTGTAAAGTACAAGAGCTGTTTCCCTTACCTTTGCAAGGTACTTTGCAATTATAGGTTGTTTAGTGCCTATGATTAATTTCTCCTTATTAACAAGGAGATTTGAGTGCTTGTATCAGTTTAAGGCTATCTTGTGCTTTCCAGCAAGTTCTAGAGCAAGTGCTAGTCACAGGGGTTCAGATTTTAGTGCTACTACTGAGAAACCAACTAGTTCTAAGGAACAATTTGAAGAACAGACTTTCTGGCACCTGGAATAGTTTAACCATAGCCCTGCGGTGCTGCATGATGTAAAAAATGTGCCAACACATGCGTTTTTAAGCCAGAAAGTTGAAAGGGATAGAAATCAGCCCAAAAATAGCTAATAAAATTACAATTTCAGAGCAAGAAACCACACCTCTAGTGTTAGATAGGCAGTACAATGCTCACTACTCCCACTAGTAAGCAGTAGGACTTCCCTCTACCACAGCAAGGTCTGGATAGCTCTGAACACAGAAAATAAAGTCCTAAAACCATCAAAGCCTGGGATCTGGACTATATTAGCTAGGAAAGGTGGAAAACGAGCAAACAGGATAGCATTTTTTTTTTGTTAAAACAGGGTAAACAATGCATACAGTAAATAAACACAGAAAAGGCTAATGCACTTGAGTGTATAGCCCTAACCGGTAAATGCAATTAAAACTCTAAAAAATTAGCAATTTAAAACTTTTTGAATGAAACAAGGCAAGTGCACAACTGAGTCTACATATACAGGAAAGTCTATATATATATACAGAAAAGCAGCTAAAACACACTAAAACAATTCAGATGCAGTGCAACCTAGAGCACTTGGGTTGTAGCAATATTAAGGCAAATGCACTAAAATATACTCTATATTTCCAAAATGTTTGAGAAGCACAGTCAGAACACAATGAGATTCAGGCATTTTTTTTGTAAGAAATGGAGAAAGGGGGAACAGAAGGAAAGAAACTAAGTGGGTTGGCCTTCTCAGATGTTCTCTCTGTATTAGGTAGAATGAGATAATGACACTAGACTGGGAGGAGTGTCCCAGATTAAATTTACAGTAGTGGCGGGCAACTGCAAAGCCACCAAGTATAACAGCAAGACACCAGCAGGGATGGAGGGTGGAGAACAATACTAAAGCTAGTAGCCTACACTCTTTTAGGCAGTAAACACTACAGAAATGTTTATCACAGCAGTCAGCCACAAAATTAAAGTTTTTAAACAGATAAAGGAGCACAGAAAAATACAGTGAAATTAGCTATAAAGCTTTACAAACAGCATGACAGTAAAAAACTTATTTCTCAGGCACTGTAAGGCAAACAATTTTAGTTTAACCATGCAGATTAGTTAATAGCAATAAACTACAGTAAAAAGTATGCAGCAGGTAGTAAAAAGTGCTATATATAAATTGCTAGAAGCAATAACCAGTAAAGATAAGCCAAAAAAAAACAGGATACTTATTGTTATATACCTCAGATTAGACTTGCAGTCAAGGCCCCTCCTCCAATCGGCTCAGTGTGTATAGACAGAATTACTCTCAAAGTTAAGGCTTAAATATCAAAAGATACAACCTTAGACATCTTTTTTTAAAAAAATCTCAAAAGAACCAATGAGTGATTACTCCAAGCCATAGACCACTCAACCCCTACTAGCCAACAGCCAATCAACACAATCCTGCCACGAAGGTAAAGAAAGGCTTCTGCTAATTCAAGATTACCTGGTCATGTGCTCAGAACAATCACTGCAAAAACAAACAGGCCCAAAGACAGCAAATCTGAACTAGGACAACACTAAAGCAAGTAGCCTACACTCTTTTAGACAGTAAATACTACAGAAATGTTTATCACAGCAGTGAGCCCCAAAATGAAAGGTTTTAAACAGATAAAAGAGCACAGTGAAATACAGTGAAACTGTTTTCTATCTTTTGGAATCATTGATAAATAAGCTGTGTGTCTGATGTGCAGGGTGCATAACAGACTTACTGCTTAGTATATTTGCATTTGTGATGTTGAGTTGATAATTGCACATTTAAATTATATTGGTCTTAGAAAGTTAGACAGTTGATAGAATTAAAGCTTAAATGGCATCAGTATTGTTAATAATCTTGTGAGGGTTGAGAAGTCTGAAACTGAAATGTCCCTCATTGCTTTCCAACTTCTGTCTTTAATGATTTTTCAGTACAAATGTATGGTGCTAAACTGAGGGCATGTGGTGACCATCAGTACTTTTGAGAGGTATGACTGTGTGACTCTTTGATGCCTGAGGCCTTCTACCTAATAATGGGCAGATATAAGTCAAATAAGTCTCTGCTGTCACATGTTAAGGTCATTTCTGTACAACTCATCTACCTTTTACTGGCTTACACTACCAAGTAACAACATGGAAGGGTATGCCAGTCATTCATATTATTACACAATACACTCCAGGTTCAACACATAGCTTGTAAATCCAGCAGTTGCAACAGTTTTCATTCAGGGCTGACTCTGTCGGATGCTAGCAGAACACAGCCATTACATGGGTAGGGAAAGATTTTGAGCATTGCCTGTCATCAATGTTACTATATGTATGTGCATAGGACGTAGGGTTTAGCCCGTTAGGTGATGAGTGAGTATGCTATGCTTTGTCTCTTAGACAATGCAAGGGCATATTGAGCATGCATATGTCTGCCTATACCCACAGCAGCTGTTAGTTCCCATTCCTCATCTGCATGTGCCCCTTCCCCTTGTTGATCCTGCTGAAGCTGTTTTCTCATGGTGATATTGTGTAGCATGGCACATACAGTGAATATTTCAGTACATGTACATGGATTGTACTGTAGGGGTCTCCCAGATGTATCTAGGCACCAGAACTGTGACTTCAGCAGCCCAAACACACACAATATTTCTGGTTTGAGCATGTGCCTCATTATGGTAATCTTCAAAAGGTGTGAGTGTAATTCTAATGGGCGTCATCAGCTATGGTTCCAGTGAATAACTGGCATCCCCCAGTAAATGGCCCTTTGGGATACCCCCCCTAATGAAAATCTGCTACAGTTGGGAGGTGTGCCAGTTACATGAATCATGGTAACTGCATGAGTTGCCAGCACACACATTTAAGATGATTCCTTTGGCATTACACACAACTTGGCAGTTAGTGGAGTGAAAGCCCTTTCTGTTTATGTAGAGCCTTCCCTGTTTCCTGGGTGCTGCCTTAATTTATACATGTGTGCAATCAGTGGCACCCAGTACTTCAGGGAAGTGTGCTACAGGGTAGAATGCCTGCATATTTTTGGCCCTGTCCTCATGAGTACAGGTAAAAATATATGTGGTCACTGGCATATTAGAACATAGCTTTCAGGAATTGATGGGGAATCCTGGATGCCGATACCTGTGACACCACCAGCATGTCCTCTGTTGGTCTCTGAAAGGTACCTGTAGCTAACATTCTAAGTGCTAAAAATACCTTTGCCTCCAATGGGATGGGTTCTCCTTGGTTTGCCCTGGCTCTGAGTTGAAGACGACAGAGGTTGCAGAATTCCTGTAGTGTGTATCTATCCACCCTGTAATACTCTACAGTTTCCATTCATGTAGATTATGATTTGTTAACCGGGGTCTGAAATCTTTTCTCCTTCTTGGTCATGGTCTGTAAGCAGCAGCAGCGTAAACTTCAACATGTTGCAATACACATACATTAAAGCAACAGCACCCTCTCATTGTTTCTGTGTAGACTCTTTTCCATGGCTGTATTCCAGCAGGTTTTGGAATCCACAGGGAAAACCAGCACTGAGTACACATGGTTGCTTTATAGCTTGTCGAATAGCTCCTCCATCTTGGATTGGGTGATTAGCATACAATTCAGCTGCTTATGCTGTAATTAGCATGCCACAGTGTTTACCATGTTTGCATGGCTCTGTTCAGCTCTACACACCATGTAGAGCCACTTACTGAATCCAAAACAGTTTGCTGCCATGTGCATGTCACTTCTCACTGCGTCACACACACAGTGTAAATGGACCATGTAGGATTTACTGAATCGGGCTGTATGTCGACTCAATCCAGGAAGATCACTGTGATACATGGCATACCTCAGTGATCCAACTTGTTGAACAGTTCAATGTTTGTTGCAGTCAAACATTACAATTCAGCTGAAAAAAAAATGAAAAAAGTACAGTAATACTTTAGTTGAAAAATCAGAGGGGTGGAAAACCTGAACTGCTCACAAAGGCTTTAGGAATTACTATTATATTCCATTTATCTTATGACTTTTAGATATGGCCTCTTCATGGTCTGTAAATGGGTCTATATCAATCTGTAGAAGGTTCACTTCCATGAGCCTTTCTTCATTAACCAGAAACCATCGAATATTCAGTTCCATGAATGTTCACATCAAAAAAATATTTCACCAGGGAAAGGAAGCACTTGCCGAACACTACACTGGAACACACATAGCAGTATGTCAAACCCACCCAAGTGGGGGACTGCACCCCCCTACACCCCCCAACTATATATACCAACTCTGAGATGGCACTACAGTGGTGAAAAAGGCAAATTTGTGCTGTTGGACAACTACTTCCTTTCCCTACTCAAATCTTTTGCAAATGTGACCATTCATGGAACTGAATGTTCTGTGGTTTTGGGTCAATGAAGAAAGGTTTTTGGAAGTGAACCTTCAACAAATTGATATAGATCCCTATAAATAAATATCTGTTCTAATGCAATTTGAAAGTCTATGCAAACACACCACTGGGAAGCTAACACCAGATCAGGGAATCAGATGCTAAATATAAAGTATTAAAAATTATGTGTTTATTACAGCACAAATTCAAAGTCTGTTGAATAAGTTTTGACTTACAATGAGATATCATTCATCAACGATATTTAAAAATAAATATTATAGCTATATAGGAAGTAGAATATATCAACATGGACTACACCAATCAGGATTCATGATCTCAAGTACGGCATAAGCTCAAGAACTGCATCTGTAAACCTAATATTAAATCTTACTAGAAATTTCATAGTTTTGAGAAATATTTACATTTTGCCTAAATGAATGACAATGGATGTAAAACTAGTTAGGAAAACTAATTCATGATTCAAACTCTGGCTGTATGCACTGATGGGTTTTAATTAATTGATGCTGGAACTGTAATATTAATTATTATTTTTAGGTTTATAGTAAATACAAGGCAAGCCAGACAAAAGATCATTTACACCTTGCTGACACCCATTACTCACTCCACATTTGTAATCTGAAGGATACTAGAGGGTCACTTTGTTAAACTTGTAGGGAAGTTTATTCAAGAGTTAAGGTAGACACTGGCTAATAAATATCTCTCCAGCACTTTTTATTTATGTGCTGATGGAGATTTAAACCCCTTCTGGTATTAGTGGAGCTATCTGACTTACAAATGCAGAGGAGATGAAGGAGGATGGGGTCCCTAATGGAGTGGAATACAAGGCACAGTACATCTCACAAACACCTATAAGAAACAAGTTAAGGGATAGCACTTCAAGTCTTTCCTGGGTGCCCAGGGACTTTAGGCCAACCATTCTCTTAGTTAGGAACCTCTTGGGTCTTTCCAGTTCCTTAATATGTAGAAAGATACATACCAAAGGGGGGGCATTCTACTCAATAAATGGTCTGTATGGGGCTGCCTGAAGAGATTAATTATTTTCTTTTTGACCTGGAGGTATTCCTTTAGATATTGGTTCTGCAAAATAGAAAGATTTTCTGACTACTGCTGTTACATGGTGTTCGAAGGGGAGACTCAGTTTCCAAGATCCCTGATTACATTATCATTTTTGAGAAGAGCATTGACTCCTCTATACAGTACATTGATGGAGACAGCTATAGTCCAAATGTGGTAATACTACACTTTCTCACATTTGAGTTTAGCCATTGTAATGTACACCACTTCTATACAACAGTTACATCCTGCTGTAATGATTGTAGCAGAGAGAGAGAGATATGAGAATAATGCCCAGCTTGCATTTGTCTGCAAGCTTAGTTAACCAAATGGCTGGATTCCTGGTCTGGAGATAGGTGCAGTAGATGCTGAAAAGGAGGAGTCCCAGTACTGAACCCTGGGGTGCACCACTTGTTACCTTTATACTTCCTGTGGAAGCACCTGCCACCTTAGCTGTGTGAGTTCCAGTTTCCTCCCAGTTTGTTATCCACTTCACTACATATGGATATACTTTTAAGGTATTTAGATTATTTATGATGCCAGCATGGGGTATAATTTTGAATGCCTTAGCTGGATTCAAATAAGCTGAAGGAACAGAATGATTGATTTCTACAGCCTTTGTGTAACCTTCTTGAAGAAGTTAAATAAAATTGTGTAGGCAGGATCTCCTTTTGACAAAACCAAACTAATGTTGGTCTAACCTGATAAGGTGTTTTGATGTCATAGTTTATGAGTTCAGATAAGATGCATTTGATGTCTTTATAAAGTAGTCTAGTTGGGCTAATGAATCTATAGTTTCCTATGTCGGTGGTCCTCAGCACTGCAGTCTGCCATACTTTGGGGAAAAATATGCAGCTAAACTCAGATTAAATGGTGTAAGCAGGTATTTCATATGGATATGTTTAATTCTGTCTGTTATGTATCTAGGTAAGTGATCAGATATCATGGAAGTAGTATTTTTGATTTTAGAAAGTAAAATACATATTCCTTTATGAAACAGGAGGTGAAAGAGATATCTGGGAATTTGTAGAAATAAGGTAAATGTTTCTGAGTCAAAGTCTGCACAAAATTTTTGTGCTAGTTTCAGAGCTGGATCATGGTCAAATGGGGCCGTAGGCAGAGTAGGACCAGCCGCACCACTGAGGCATTTCAGTGTCCCATTACTTGTTAGCCTCTCTCAAATTATGATAAACACTGTTCAAACCTATCAATGTGCATATTTTTTCTTAACTTTTTCAGTGATTAGAGATTTACATTTAATTTAAAACTTTTATTTCAAATTTTGGAGCACAAACATTAATCACCATTTGCTAAACAGCACTGAAATAGACTTTGCATAAGTAACAGTAAATTTTTCTTCCCTTAAAACACGCATTCATTGAAAATGCATTGAAACTCACATTCATTGAAGATGCATCTGGCCAGTGGCAGATGCAGTGTGCCTTGGGTATTGGGTTGTTTTCAAACCATGCTCCCCACACACATTTTTAGGACCAAGCATAACTACATGTGTTCTTTGATTCACCTGATTGTTTTTAATAATGTTTCTTGTTTAATACATTTGTTAGAGTGTTTTAAATTTGTAGTTTTGAACATTTCCCAGTAGGCAGTGAAACAAAATATATGAACCAATAATGACAAAGTATCCATTTCAGAACATTTCAGGTATAGAAGGCCATTGAACCTGCTGTCATTATAAACCACCAATATCTGTACCCAAGAATCACTGCCACATTATCTACCGAGTACACATCATATGTCTGATTGTGATAAAAAAATAGCCACAGTAAAATACTCCAGTTTGCTTTAAACAAATGCACATCAGTCCTGCAAAGACAGACTAATAAATGTAACTTTATCAGCTTATTAGGGTTACGTTTATCCATACACATCTCCAAACCCAGCAATTATAGCTACACTAACATCTGAGAAGGATCCAGTCAACAGTGTCTAAAAATTAATTATAATCAAACTCACATCATTTCACACTTTTTTCACACAAACACACAGTAGCTAAAATATTCCAACTTAATTTGCACACATGCATGCTAGTCCTGAAAAGATAGATTAAAGGGCAGATGATAAGAACATAAAGGTATTATCATCCACAGTGAGCTCCGACACCCACACACACCTCCATTATAGCCATTTTGTTAACTATGTACACCACTCATTGTTATGAAGAAATAATTTACATGTGCTTTACTGGTAGTATTGGGCAAACTACATGAATCATGGGATCATAGGATCATAGGGGAATACTAGGCTATCAATCTGAAGGTCATTTAAAGCCTAGCCATTTCCTCCCAAAGTAATATCATTGAAATGCTAGTCATTACCCAAGATTGCATTTAGTAATGACTGCCCATGTCCAAGAGGGTTGCGGGTGCTATTCCCTGTAAGAATGTATAGTGTCCCATCCACTCATCCAAGTTCCTCTTGAACAGTGCCATAGAGGTGCTCTGTTTCTCATGAATTGGCAGCCTATTCCAAAGACATGGCAGTTACTAGAAGACAAATCTGTCCCTTCAGCATGTCCTATTTAGGTCGCAGGCAATACTTAGGTCCCTTGATTGGGTAGCTCTAGTCCCATTTGATTTATGGATATGCAGCAAGTTCTTTAGGTTTGGGTCCTAAATTTCTCTGTAAGCCAGGAATAAGTCTCCCCTATGACATATATACAATACAGAGTATTGTGACAGGGACATTAGTTGGTCTGTGTAAGGCACATGCTAGAGTCACTTGATCTTCTTTGTTAGAAACCTCTGAGGTCTCTCCAGGTGCTGCAGATGCTTTGTACGATACATTCCAAATGGGGTGTTGTACTCAATTATGGGCCAGATTAGTGCTGAGTATAGAGGGATTACAACATCCTTTGCTCTCAAGGTGATGCCTTTACTGACCAAATGTGCTATGTAGAAAGCCTTCCTTTCTGCAGTAGACACATGGTGGTTGAAGTTAAGGTCACAGTCAACTTGTGAACCCAGATCCCTTCCCACTTTGTGGGTAGAGTATTGTTGTTGATTTGATAGTGTGAAGAGACATTCTTCGTGCCAAAGGGAATGTCAATGCATTTCTTTGCATTCAGTTTGAGATTGTGACTAAGAAACAAGTCGTTGGTCTGTGTAAGAACCTCCTGGAGTAGACTAACATCATTTGGGAATTCAGTAATTACACCAGTTTGCAGTTGTCCGCAAACTTGATCAGCCACAACCACTTAGTTTTGACCTGGATTTCTGAGAAGTATATAGCAAGTAGTAGGAGGCCCAGCACTGACTCCTGTGGTACCCTGCTGGTGACAGGTCTGCTAGTTGATGTGGAGTCTCCCACTTTGATAGTGTGTGTCTGGTTTGTGAACCAGTTGGCAACCCATCTTACAAGAAAGGGGGTTAAATTCAGTTTTCTAAGTTTATCAGTAATGTGTGAGTGTGGGATTATGTCAAAAGTTTTTGCCAAGTCGAGGCATGCTGTGTGCACAGATTTTCCCTGTCAAGGCATGCTGTCTGCACAGATTTTTCCTTGTCAATGGCTCTGGTCACATTTTGAAGAAATCCACCAGATGTAACAGGCAGGATCTGCCCTTGAAGAAGCTGAATCAGGTTTGATCCAGGGTTTGGAGGGCTCCTATGTCTTTATTTAGGAGGTCAATAATGATACATTCCATGGCCTTATAGATGAGGCTGGTCAGGCTTATGGGTCTATAATTCCCTTGGTCCATTGCTAGGCCATGCTCATGGAGGGGAATAACTATTGTTATTGTCCATTCCACAGGAACAAAGCCTATGGTTAGGCTATGATTGAAAAGGTTACTTAATGGTGATGCTAGTTCATTTTTAGCCTCTATAGAAGACAGCCTGGGATGTCATCTGGTCCCATAGAGGCTGTGTTTTTGCCTTGGATAAGGTTTTGATGATCTGCTCTTTGGATATGTAGGGTGGAGATGGGAGTTTGGGTGAAGGTTTGTGATAAGTTTGGAAGGGATGAGTGAAAATTTCCCCAAACCTATCCCCTAGAAGATTTGCTATCTTTGTAGGGTCAGTGTGTGTGATATTGTTAGTCACTAGTTCTGCACATGCTTGTGTCCTACCTTTTAGGTTATGTATGTAGCGGTAAAAGGCCTTATGGTTATCCTTGGCTGTGTTTGCTAAGTATTTCTCAAAGGAACCATTAGAGGATTTGACAAGCTCTCTTATTTGCCTGGTGAGGCTGAGGATGGGTGCTTTTCTGTTGTTGGGGCCTTGCCTTTGTTTTCTTGGACAACAGCTTTTTGCATTTATTGTAAAGTTTGTTGATGCTGGATGTCCACAATGGTGGCTTGTTTTTACTTGGGGCTCTGGCTGTGATTCTTTCTGGTACAGCCAAGTCTATACACTTATGCAAGTGATTGCACAGAGCTTTAGTGTAAGCTTCAGTGGAGTTACCACTTACAGCTGGTGGTGGGGCTTGGAATGCATTTATACCTTCACCTAGCAGGGCATAATTTGCCTTGGTGAAGTTTTTTAGTGTGATTTCACCCTTTGTGAGTTCTGGTTTTAGTGCCAGCTCGAAGGTGACTGATTTTATGGTCGGATTTAACTAAGGAGGGTCTGACAGTTGTGACGTTTGACATGTTAGTGAGGAAAAGATCTAGTATGTTTACTCCTCTTGGGTATGAACAATTTGTTCCAGGGCATTTGAGTTAGCAAAGTCAAGGAACTTTTGTTCTAGCGAATTAGGGCTAGGGTAGGTTTCTCAGTTCATGGTGGGATAATTTAAATCCATCATAATCAGAGTATTCTGTAATATTTGGATTGTCTCAAGTTTGATCAAGTAGGCTTTCTGCACATCATGACCCATGGAGGGGATCTATCGCTGGCTATGACTTAAATGGGAGTCTTACCTACCATAACCTGAACTTGGAATAACTCCATGGATCTGTCCAGTCTAACTAGATTTGAGGTGAATTTATCTCTAATACAGATAGAAACATTGCCTCCTTTGGTTCTCACACATTCATTTTGCGGTCTGAAGGTGTAGAAGGCATTGTAGTCTTGCAAGGCCAAGGTAGTATCTGATGTCTTAAACCAAGTTTCTGTGACTCCACAGATATCTACATCTTTCAGTGAAAGAAGTGCTTCCAATATGTGCAGTTTTTGGTTTAAGCTGCTAGTGTTTAGCACAGCATGACCCTTATTTTGTTATGCTTGGCAAATTTCAAATCACTAAGTTTGTTATCAAGACCTTGCCTAAAAAAGCACTATGGGAGAGGCAAGATCCTTTGCCAGCAGCCAAAAGCCAGGTGCGAACTATTCCTGGGAAAGCAGCAAGGTTTGTCGACCATAGCTTCCCAGGCTGACAGGAACTGGATCCCATTTCAATGACACCAAAAACTAAGCCAATTATTAAAATCAATAATTTTTTATTTATACTGTGGCATAATTCTAGGTGGGGGTAGTATGCTGCTCAAGGCTAGGAACATATCTGTCTGGTGGGACACATACTCATACAGCTCAATCATGTCTCTCTTTATATAGTCCAGTGAGGTACATCTCAGGTTATTCACTCCAATATTAACTATGACAGAGTCATAATGGCACTTGTTGCTGAGAGACCTGAGTGCATACATGATCTGACAAATCTGGCACCAGACAAGTAGTTGACCTTGACTTTCTCTTTGTCCACCCTGATGAATGAGATATCCATGTGTCCCACTATGGAGTCTCCGATGACAAAAACATGTTTTTTTGAGTGTTATGCCTTACAGGCTTGGTAGGTGAGATACTGGTGTTACTATGTGTCATCAGTGCTGTGGGAACTGTGTTAGTTGTAGCAGTCTTGTGTTTTGGAGGTTTCTGGTATTTTCATAAGTTTTTTGAGAGAACCTCCACATATGTTGATTTTTGTGTTTAATGCACACTGTGTGTATGAGCAGTGGTACTATTTTCATGAGTAGTGGTGGGTCGACAGTCTCTTCGGTTTTACTGTTTTGAGTGTGAGAGAGCATTGATTCAAGATTTTTGGTGTTGCTACATCTCTTGCACCCTGTAGTAGAGTGAGCTATTAGTAGACAGTTGTGAGTGTACATGAGGCAATTGCTACACTACCTAAAGAGACCCAAGTCAACAAAGTGGGCAAGAGAAACAAGGGTAGTTCAACTGTCCATAATGCTAGGTTTAAGACTGTTACCACAAAGGGGGGCTTTTCAGGATCAATCAAGGAGGCGTTCAGTTGATAGATATTTCTGCAGGTTTTTTTTGCTGGTGGTTTAATAGGTTACAGCTCACTAGCAGCATTTCTTTGACCAGAAAAGTACTGAGGATGAGGGCTACACTAATATGCTACAGACGTATCTAAGGGAAAATTTGTTGAATGTATCTGTCCAGCTATGGTGCACAATTGCATGGCAGTGTGCAATGCTGTGCAACATGCAAACAAACAGAAACACACTAGCCTTATACCATAAGATCCTGCCATGTGTAGCATAGTTTAAACAGAAGACTGTAACAGCATAAGAAATATTAACCTCCTGATAATATATGCTAAGTCATTACATACAATCTCTGCAAAAGAAAACAGTAATTTGAATAAAAACATTAAAAAGAACTATTACTAATGCAGAGATTGCTGCCAGCAAACAGTGTTGCATTTCAGTGCTTCATCTACAGATACAGAGCCTGCTTCCCTTGAATAATAAATTGCCTATGTTGCATTAAAAATAGTGTGCTGGTGATACCATCATAACATTTCCTGAACTAAATCAGCTATGAAGTAGAGAATGGCTGGCAAATGACAACAGATTCATAGTTACTATGCATGCAGTCCTGGAGACCATTAAGGAGCCTACCCAAACTTCCAATTTCTCCAAACCACTGTCTGGTTAAGTGACTTGCTCAATATCCCACAGTTGGTAAATGAAGGTAGAAAGATTCAAACCCTGTATCCCTCCCAAAGGAAGCAGCTCATTACAAAGTCAGAGCTTTAGTCTTCTGTGCTAATGGCAAGAGTAACATTTTTTGCCTAAATGTAGAAACCACCTGGTGAAGTAACAACACCAGAACCACATTGAAGGTTGAGGAAATGAAATTATGTACTATAGAAAACAGCTCTTTAATTGCTCATAGCTGTATTCAACTGCACTAAGTGCTAAACAAACTATTGTAGCACAAAAAGTGCATTTCACATGTGTGCCTACAAAAAAACAAGCTGAATTAAAAATTTATTCATGGTTAAAATATTATCATTAAAATCCAACTTTGTGCTGTCAAATTTATTCACAGCTAAATAATCATACTGCCAACATTCAACATTCAACAGAACAAGGAAACCAAGTATCACATCCAAAGAACATGGGTGATAAGGTGATGCTCCTGTTTACTACAATCAGTTTCCTTCTTTACACCATAACTACTCTTGTTCATAGATAGCTACTAGGCTTGCAGTTCAGGAGACCAGTGAGGAGCCTAACCCAAATTTCCAGTTACCCCAAAGCACTACCTCCTTAAGTGATTTGCTCAATGATTGGGCATAAATATGAATCAAACTCAATGATGCCCAGTAAAACTGGAGACAATTTAGTGTAGAGTACTCTAAATTACTTAAAAATAAGTGGCATGACTATAATGTTGTTTCTTTCGGCTTTTCCCGGTTAGGGGTCGCCACAGCGGAACTCCGGTCTGCTAATGATTGGTAGTTGATTTTTACGTGCCAGGTTACCAGCCCTGACACACAACCTTCAACGAAGGTACGCCCATTCGCGCATGTCTCCACGCAGAAGACGCTCTAGCTGAGAATCGAACCAGACAGCGTCTTACTGTGAGATGACAACGCTACTGCAGCACCACCACAGCGGGTTAGTGATTTAACAAAAGGTAAATCCTACACTAATGGTACAGAGTTTTATTCTGCATGATCTTAACTTGGGCATTACACGCACACACACACACACACTTCCTAAAGCAATCTGTAGTACCTGCCTGTTTGGCCATTCAGGTTTATTCTATATGTTAAGAAAAATACTCCCCTTGATGCAACTCTGTCTCTATAGTAGTTAGAACTAGATTAAGAGTATTGAGCTCTCTACTTGGCTTTTTAACTATCTGTTTCAGGGACATTTTACTTATTGTGTAAGAATCTCTTGGCATGCCCTACATTGGAAGAATAAGCTTTCCATTTTATTGTGGATAGTTGAACTCTGCCATTATAAATGCATTTTTGATAAAAGGTAATTTCTCAAATACACTTAGGAGTCTTATGTGGTTACCAAGGGACATTGACAGTGTCCTGTATGAGGCTATAAGCTCATAGTTTGTCTTGTTTAAGATAAGCTGGAGTTCAATAAGTCCAGTTTATGGATCTCTGAAGATCTGTCTAGAGGTGATTTGGTACTTGACAAGTATGAAAATGCCATTGCAGTTTCCATCAGGCCTCAATGCATGGTAGGCCCAAAATCAAGGTATGGAAGGAGTGTTATCTTCACATTGAAACTGCATAACCATGTTGATGTTCAGTTATCAGGAGATCCTCAAGATCTTGCAATTTGTTGTTAAGAATTCTGGCATTGAGGAGAGTCACTATCATATGGTCATATTTGAGGATGGAAATGACTACAGTGATATCTGGTGTGTTATGATGTCTAATAACTGAAATCTACTTAGAAAAGCCAATCTGGGGACAACAAGGGCAATGGATGGTGTTTAGAAATTACTTCACACAAAGAAAGCTTCAGTAGTGAAAATCAGTGACATTATTTATGTATGTATGTATGGAAGTGTGTGTGTGTGTGTGTGTGTGTGTGTGTGTGTGTGTGTGTGTGTGTGTGTGTGTGTCTGTGTGTCTGTGTGTGTGTGTGTGTGTGTGTGTGTGTGTGTGTGTGTGTGTGTGTGTGTGTGTGTGTGTGTGTCTGTGTAAAGTAAGCTGCACTGATGAATATCACTGATAAATTCTTTCTTTCTTTCGTGTGTGTGTGTGTGTGTGTGTGTGTGTGTGTAAAGTAAGCTCCATTTATGAATATCGCTGATAAATTCTCTTTCTTTCTTTATGCATGTATGTATGCATTTATGTACATCTAGATCTTTATATATATATGTATATATGTAGATATCTATCTCTATATATAGCCAGATAGATATAGATATAGATATATGGGTATAGATATAGAAACAGATATAGATATAGAAACAGATATAGATATAGATAAATATATGCATGTTTGTATGTAGTTGTGTATGTATGTTTTGATTCTAATACTTGGTGTACAAAGACTGGGGATAAAATGCAGTTAGTTGACTCATATTCAGACTTAAGCAATGACACACACACACACACACACACACACACACACACACACACACACACTTATTTATTTATTTATTCATTTATTGATATTTGTTTATTGGGAAAGTCCAACTGGCTAATACCCATTTTCAGTGGAGACCCAGAGAGAAAATCTCCATTTGTTTACATTGCATTATACTTAGTTCCAGTTAAACACAGAGTAGTTACATTTCTATTTACTTTTATACACATATAGTAGTTACATTTATATATATTCCAGGATTTTACAGAGGTAGACATCACTAAAGCGAAAGCCCAAGTGCAACTTAATGGATTGTACAGAAAGCAGTTATGTATAAAAATTGTTTTGCCATTTCAGAGAGAGATTGAGTATTCTGTTTAAGGAGAGTATTTGGAGAGTATCTTACTCATGAAAACTTAACCGAAGTTCCAGCCAGTTAATGAAAACATGCATAGAAAACAAAATATTTGAACAATTGGAGAGATAACTGAAATTAGCTGTTGCTAGTACAGCTACAGATAAGTCAGAAGTGCCATGCTAGACACAATGAAACCAGTGACTGGGCAATGGGGGTGTTTCTAGAGGAATCCATTATGGCAAATGAGCTGATTATGTGTACTCATTCTACCATGCCTTCCTTGAGTGTGGATGCTGTAGCTTGTATTGCCCTTGACATGAGGGGTGGCAGCCTCAGTGCTGATTATTTTAAGTTATAGAGAACAGGGATTCACACCTCCTCTGCAGTGATTTTGGGACTTGCCTTCAGGAAAAAGCACAACTTCAAAAACCATATCAGTTCCATTAGTTTTGATCAGCACATTTTCTGTTAAAGAATTTTCAAAGGTTCTGCCTCTGAAATAGAGGAGGAGCAACTAGTTTGATGGTTGGGAGGGTGGCCTAATGGTTAAGGTGTTTGCCTTACAAACACAATGTGTAGTGTTTGAGTCTCACAAGGGATAATTGGCTAGGCTTAAAATGGCCCACAAAGGCACTTAGCTTAGTACTAATCTATGAGCTATAGTTGAAGCACTTTGTTGTTCTGTAGTATGAGATGATATAACCTGGGGACACAGGAGATGGCAGGCTGCATGGGCTGGCAGCAGCTGCTGAAAATGTTCTACTGTTTTGTAAGCTGGAAGAATTATTATTATTAAAAAAATGTCCAAAGTATCACTGACAAACAGTACATCTATTAAGACTATGTGGTTATGTTCTTGAACAGATTGTTAAAAGAGGTTGCAGTTCACTGTATGATTTGAAAAGATATGCCATACATTTTCCTGGACAATTCCAACTGTTCTTAGCTGTCCATCCCTCTACAACTGTAATTTTTAAATCTTTAGAGTCACTAAATAACTTCATTAATGAAGGTTCAGATCTTCTGTTCAGATACTTCCATTTCCTTCCCATTTCCATGTCTGATGTCCTCTTGAGGACAGTCACTGTAAAATATTCATGTACAGAGTATTAGCCTATAAATTTTTGTTTCAACTACTTCCATTTCCATGTATCAGTCAAGTTAGGCTGTCTGCCTCCAGCAAGAAACATGCTTTGTTAGTTTTAATGTATTGTTCAATGAATAGATAGTTAAGTGTTCAATCTGTTCAAGAGGCCCTTCTCAATATGGAGAACATCGATGTCTGTGCTGTGACAGAAACCTGGTTCAAGGCTCCTGAGAGCACCCCAGCACTAACAGGTTTCACCTCATATCATACGTTCCGCCCCAAATGTCCATATTCATAAAGGACACCCAGACCATCCAGGCAATTAACCACCATAGGCAAGACTGCTCTGCAATTTGTAGCATGTTACAGGCCACCCTTCAAACTCAGGAACTCAAAACACCATCATACTAGGTGACTTCAACTACCCTAATATAGACTAACACTCTAACCCAAAGATTCCTGGAGTTCATAAACTCAAATGCCATGGAACAACTAGTCACCATCCCCAAAGAGGTGAAACATACTTTGATCTCATCATCACGAACATGGGATCAATGGGTGAGAGAGATCATAAACTAATCTTGCTGGAGGGTCCTCATCCCCACAAAAAACTTCAAAAGCCGATTTCACACTTCTAAAAACTAGTGTGGTCTCCTTAAGGCCCCTGAGCCAGTGGTAAACATTACTCAAACCGCTGAGGACTGCATGGATCAGGGGCAATCCCAAACAAAACTAAGACTCTCTGTTAAGACACCTTTGATCATTATAAGTAAAAACTAAGAGCTCTCATAAAATCATCAAAGGCAAAGATATGCTCAGAATTAGTTCAAAATGATGTGAAAATTACTGAACCTACACACATTAGGATCATAATGGAACTTGCAGACTTTGATCCAACCCAAGGCCATTGATGAGGAAAGGCAGTCCATACAGCCTAACTCAGGTATCATCGAAAAACTCATCAGCTTGAATGTAAACCCATACATCACAAGATGGGTTGCAAACTGGCCAAAGCGACAGAACCCACAGGGTCAAGAGTTGCTGGAGCCACATCAGACTCAAAACCTGTCACAAGTGGTGTCCACCACAGGGCTCAGTCCTGGGTCCACTCTTGTCATCTACTTTCTGAAGTACAAGCAAACACAGGAGGGTTATGGCTGACAAAGTTTGCAGATGACTGCAAACTGGGCACCATAGTCGCACATCTGACACAGATATCCTCCAGAAGGAAAAATGCATAGTCATATCCTTCTGAAAAACAAGGTTACTAGCTACCATATAGGTGACAATCCACTGAGCACAGAAAAGTCATCAGGGGATCTGGGGACCCAAGTTGACAGTAGTCTCTTTTTGTTGACACTCATGTTGCTAAAGTAGTTAGGAAAAACCTATCTATATCACCCTGATCATGAAGGGATTCACATCTAGATCAAGAGAGTCATCGATCCCCTGTACTCATCACTCATTAGACCTATGATTGAGTACAATGCCTGCCCGTTCGGTATCTGACCAGACACCTGATGCAGCTTGAAAGGCCCCAAAGTTCCTCACCAAAAAAAATAAAGGGTCTCAAAATATGTCTTATGCTGCCCGACTGAAAGAACTCAGCTTTATTCAGTCTCTCAGAGGTGACCTGTGCCTGACATATAAGGCCATGTCAAACCCAGATTTGATGGCCTTGTTCAAGAGGAATCTTGACCAATGGATGGGAGAGATCGCAGATAACCCAGGGATTACTTCAGTGTCACTGCTTGACAGAGGCACAGAAAAATGATAGGCATAGTTTTTATTCATGGGGTGTTCAGCCACATAATATAAATGCCCTTGGGCAGATAGCCTAGTATGAACCTATGAACCTATGAACCTATGAATAACAAAACAAACATATCATATGTCCATAAATAGTTACTAGGCATAGACCCTAGACCACATTCACAGTTATGCCAAAGCACAGTCTGGTCATGTGACCTCCTCAAGGTTACAGAGTAGACAAATGAGGGATAAGGGAATGAAACCATGCATAACAGGAAGCACATCTCACATCCTTAACTATCTCCACCGACTGCCATGCGTGCTTAGATATCATATAGTTTATATTTATTTATTTATTTATTTATTGACATTTGTTAACCGGGTTTGTCTAGCTGGGCTTGTGGCCCATTTTCAGTGGAGACCCGAGGAGAAAAGCTCCAGTAGTACATTTTTAAACAAGAACAATTTTAAACAATATTGATATAATAGCAGTTATAGCAAATGATTCACATATGTTAGGTTACATGCATAAAGTTAAAGTTGCATTAAACAGAAGTTTAGTAACATAATTTTACATTGATATAGTTCAATAGGTCAACAATAATTTTTTTTTGTTTGTATAAAATTATGCAAATGCACAGTAGACACATTGGAGAGACAGGTGTAATGAAGTACTAAGTATGGACCTTTTGAGGGTACATAAAGGGAAGGAAGACTAGGTGGGGTCATGGCAAGGGCATGATGGAGGGAGGATGGCATAATGGTTAAGGTGTTTACCTTGCAGACACAAGGTGCAGGATTTGATTCTCACATGGAGTAATTGGCTAGGCTTAAAATGGCCCACAAGGGCAGTTAGCCTAGTACTAACCTATGGAATTGAGAAAATAAGCTTTTAGTTCATTTTTAAAGTGTGAGGTGTGGGAGACTGAATGTAAGTCAAGGGGAAGTTTGTTCCAAGCATGGGCAAGGGAGCGTTTGTACAGTAGTTTGCCTACTGACCTTTTTGGGTGGTAGACATCAAGTAATTGTTGGTTAGAAGTATGGAGGGTCCAGGATGGGATGTAGAAGGAGACTAAGGAAGATAGAGATGGACAGAAGGAGGTTTTATAAAGAATAGAGTGTAGCATATGAAACTGATAAAATGGCAGAAATTGGGGTAGTTCAAGCCATTGAAGACAGTCTAAAGAAATGCAGTGGTGAGAGTTGTATGGGGAGTTAGTAATGAATTTGGCTATTTTATGGTAAGTCTGTTGGAGTTTGTTTAGAGTGGAGGCCTGGATATTAGTAAGAACTGGGGCGGCATATAAGAGGGAGGGGAGGAGGAGTGCCTGGCCCAGGGTAAGTCTAAATTCAGGGGATAGGAAGTTTTTGTTCCAATATAGCAGACCTAGTTTCTGGTTTGTTTTTTTATACACTGGAGTATGTGTAGGTTGAACTTTAGTTCGTCATCGATAATGACCCCTAGGAGTTTTGTGTGGGTGTCAGGTTGGATAGTTGTATTGTTAGATAGATTTAACAAAAAAGGAGGTTTTGTGATTCATAGGTTAGTACTAGTCTAACTGTCTAACTGTCAGGTTTTTTCATTAGCCATTACCCCCCCTGTGAGAATCAAACCCTGCACCTTGCATTTGTAAGGTAAACACCTTAACCATTATGCCAGCCTCCCACTGAGAAAGAGAACGGGGAAGGAAAAGTAGGAGTTTGGTCTTTTTGGGATTTAGGATCAATAGGTTGTGAGAGAGCCATTGTTCAGTGGATAGTAAGGCTTGTTGGGTCAGGGAGTGTAGTTCAGGAATGTTATTTGAGATGGATATAAGTGTAGAGTCTTCGGCATACTGAATAAGAGAGGATTTTTTTGCATGAGGTGTAAAGATCATTGGTGAAGATGTTAAACAAAAGTGGTCCCAAAATGGAGCCTTGGGGAACACCAGTGGAGATGGGAAGGAAAGGTGAGCAGGATGAGAGCCATTTGACAGATTGTTCCCTTCCAGATAGGTAACTATTAAACTAGGCAAGTGCGGAGGGGATAGGAGGAGATTTGTGAGTTTGGATAGTAGTAGAGGATGAGAGACAGTATTGAAGGATTTGGGGAGATCTAGGAAGAGACAGAAAATGAGTTTATTGTTGTCTAGGGCCTCTGCAATGATCTGAGTGAAGGAAAGGAGGGCAGTGGTGGTGCTGTGGTGTGGACGAAATCCATGTTGGGTAGGGGTAATTAAGTGGTGCGTGAGGAGGTGATTGAGAAGCTGCGAGTGAATATATTTTTCTAATATCTTGGAGAGGGGGGACAGAATGGCAATGGGTTGGTAGTTTGAGGGGTCAGTGGAGTTTCCACCTTTATGAAGAGGGATAGTAAAGAAAGATTTCCAAAGGGTGAGGACAGTGGATTCCAGAATAGACTGATTAATTAGTATAGATATAGGATAGGCAATTGAGTCAGCAGCAAGTTTGAGGAATGTAGGAGATAGATTGTCAGTGGAAGGAGAGCAAGGTTTAGCTTGAGTAGTAGAGATTTGATGTAAGTAATGGGAACTGGCTCAAATGAAAACAAAGTTGTGTTAGTGGGACTTGGAGGGGTGAGTGTTGAAGAAGAGTTTGGCTTAGAGGTTACCAGATTATGGATGGAAGAGATAAAGTGTTTATTCAGGAGTTTATCTACACGTCTTGTGAGAATATTCAACACATATGCCTACCAAGTTTTATATTTATATTTTGTTACTATTGTCATTTGTAAATAGTATAAATTTGACTTCTCCATCATATTCTTGAATAATAATGGACCGGACAGTTTTCCAGTATTAATTGCCTACACCGAGTTCTAGGATAAGTTTCAGCCACCATGCATCCCTGAATAAAGAAAAATGAGTATTAGGAAATGAATGCATGAAGAATTCCCTCATGCTAATACCAGACAGAAAACTTAAGAAAAATATTACTTTAAACTGATTGACTGACCATAACCTCTCCAAGACTTAAGACAAGACTCATGCTCCACCAATCTGCACTTTTTGCTGATGTTTCGTTATTTAACTAAGTTAATTCTTCGATTTATTCAGACATTGTCTGGGACTCAGAAAAGGCTACTATCAGTGGAAAGCCCTAAAATGTCTGGAAAACCACTGGCAGATGCCCTTTCTGATTCATAGACAGGCCCACAGCAGTGAATCTACACACTCAGTAGTGTCTCCACAGGCACATTAAATGCTAATGAGGCATGCAGGAGGTGTAGCCTTTGTTTATTAGTCATTTTCTCTTACCCAGTAATGTCTGCAGGAATGGATTTAAACACCTAAATGATTCAGAGAATTACTTAAGCTACTAAATTAACATGACCGCATGTGTTAGTTAACATGGCCAAAATTCCACATTCTCTTAATGATTCTAGCAAAGCTGTAATGGTAGGATGAGTATGAGTGTATTTATGTGTGTGGTAGCATGTGTGCATGCTAAGTGCTCTAGTAAAAGTATTTTTGTGTATGTGTGTGCATGTGTGCTTATGTACTTGTTTGTGTATATGCTTTGTGTGTTTGTGTGTGTGTGTGTGTGTGTGTGTGTGTGTGTGTGTGTGTGTGTATGGGGGAGTGAATGGGTGAGCGTATCTGTGAGTGTGATCGGATGAGGAGAATGTGTCTCGTGTATGGTGAATGTCTATGTTTTGGGAGGATGTCTCTCAGTGTGTGTATGTGAGTGACTGAGGGTTATATGGGCTATAGGTAAAGCTCTCAACATATTTGTTCAAGTCAAGATTAAGGAATGACCCATAAATAATGGAGGAATAAAGACCCCAAATCAAGAACTTGTTTTAAAAATTACACAATTCACTTCACACACTTTATAGAACAAATTTTGCATCATGATGCATTTTTTCATACACTAAGAAGTGTGAAACTCAAATCTCTGTCATTATTGATTGACTGTTATTTGTGATTTATTTTATGAGGGACAAAAATAAGAGGCAAAATCAGGAACATTGAGTAAAACCAGGGACAGTTGAGAGGTATGGGGGTGTGTCTGCGTGTAGGTGTGTACCTGTGTGTGTTGGGGGTTAATGCTTGTGACTGAGTTGAGGAGGCCATGTATATTGAGTGCCTGTGTGACTGTGTGTGTGTGTGTGTGTGTGTGTGTGTGTGTGTGTGTGTGTGTGTGTGTGTGTGTGTGTGTGTGTCTGTGTGCATGTGTGAGCAGGACGGTAACCATTTGAAATGATCAGGGACTATTACAGAAAGTCCCAAAACAAGGAGACTGGCTGAATAAATAGACTTACATATATTAAGTCTGAAATATCCATTTCCCAGAATATTCCTTTTTCTATGATGTATGGCAATCTTGATATATATGGGCGGCCATGGTGGTGCAGCGGTTAGCATTGCTGCCTCAAAGCAAGAGGTACTCCGGTTCAATTCTTGGCTGGGGTGCCTTCTGTGCGGAGTCTGCATGTCCTCCCTGTGGTCGCATGGTTTCCTCTGGGTGCTCTGGTTTCCTCCCACATCCCAAAGACATGCAGTAGGTGGATTGGACACTCTAAATTGGCCCTAGGTGTGAGTGTGTGTGTGTGTGCCTTCTGTGAAAGGCTGGGTGCCGGGCTGGCAACTCAACACTGTAAAACTCCACTGCCAATCACGAGTGGACAGATGATCCACTGTGGTGACCCCTAACCAGGAAAAGCCGGAAGAAGAAGAAGTATATATATATATATATATGTATAGTTCCCCTTCACATGACCGAATTTCTGTAAACTCGAAATTCATAAGCCCGAAACCAGAATCTCAAATTTACAAAACCTCGAAAATGGGAAGGGAAACTAAAAAAAAAATAGACACCTTTCTAATGCTTTTGCAGGGGGGCTTCACCTCCCTGCACCCCCCACCCCCCCTACTTAAATATTCCTACTCCGAGATCGTACTACAGCGGGGGGACAGGGAAATCGTCCGGTTTGCGCTATATGCATAAGCACAAACTGGAAGATTTCTCTGTCCTCCGCTATAGTGCGGTCACGGAGCATTTAGATTTAGCTGCAAGGATGCAGGGGGACCTTGCCCCTTGCAAAAAGGTAAGTCAGCTCTTTTTTTTTAAGCCCTAAACTTCCCATTCACAATTTTGAGTGAATGGAAGTTCGAGATTCTGGGCTCGAGCTTATGGGTTTCGAGCTTCTATTCATTCGATCTTGTGAAGGGGAACTATATATATATATATATATATATATATATATATATATATATATATATATATATATATATATATATATATATATATATAAAATAAAGTTTGGGGGTGTGTGAGGCTTGTCCCCTACAAAGAAAAGAAGTTTAAAGTAGAAGAGCGATCTTCAAGATTTGCTGTTTTTCTGGGTTTTGGGTCTTTTTTTGGCTTATTGGCACTCTGCATTTTGAGTGTCAACTTTTCAATAGGGAGCCATCTAGGACAACTTAATTCCAAGCTTTTGTCCTTTCAGCTTGTTTGGGGCCCCAAACAGACATTTCCCATATGTCCTAAGAGCTGCCAATAAAGATGTGATTTTTCTTTTGGGCAAAGTTGTCCTTTCTCTGTCTTGATTCCTTGTTTTGGATATTATAAAACATGAAAAAAGGTCCCAGTCATACTCAAAAATTTTTTTTTTTGTAATCATTAATCAAACTGCACAATACTGACCACATGTGCCTGCCATCCTCCTATAGAAAAGTTTGGTAACACAAGCTCTGTAAGTTCATACAAGTAAAACCTCAGTCCAGCCAAGAAGAGCTGTGCTATACTTACGTCTGCAGTATAATAAATACATTCAGAACAGTAAACCAATCACTTTAACGGATCCATCCTTTCACTAGTCACTACCATTTTAGTGTATTCATAACATTGTCATTTTTCATTCTTTAGTGACATTCAGGAATCTCCAAGTAAAGACATGTATATTCAGACAACAAGACATCCTTACCACTTCAGTACTTCACAATTAAAAGACATATGTATGCACAATCATTTAATGACACCAAAGTGAATGATTTTCTCAGTGATCGCTAATCATTTCCACTGCTGCTGTTATGATTTTCTACTTACAAATGACAGCTTTAGACTGTTTATTAATGACATGGTGATATGCACATCATATCAGTAAAATAAACATGTCAAGTAATTCACTAATTTTACATCATTTAGAAGTGTTTTATATTAAATTACAGTATCTTTATTATTGTTCTTACTTTAAAAAGTCGTCAGTTTCCTAATTCATTTGCCACACAATTTGAGTAACCAGCATTTGATATATAGCAGTGTTAAACTGTTTCACATAAATTCAGGTCAGTTTACTTGTTTTGTATGAAAATTGGATCATTTTATACTTGGGTCTCAGTAATATGCAAATGTGTACAGTCACTTATGTAGGTAAGTTGCTCTTGACTGCTCATGAACTTGGTCTTGAGTTCACATGAACATGCAGTGGAAAGCTGTGGAGTACAACATGCTGCAGAAATGTGCAGATAATCTCAGATATGCTAAAAGCTGGATATATTAGAAAAAATAATATGGAGTCATATGTGTGATGGTTTGTAGAACCATGAAGTGTAATCTCTGTCCATCTGTCATCATCTGGCACACTTTCTCACCTCAAAACTCCCAACACTTAACATAGGAGTATATATTTTTGTACCTCCCCCTTTAAAAAAAAAAAAATATATATATATATATATATATATATATATATATATATATATATATATATATATATATATATATATATATATATGTTATATTATTATGATTGCTGCTCTACTGAAGGAATAAAATAGGTAGCTAAGGCAATGCCCAGCAACTGTATGTTTTTCAAAGAGAAATTATGATTGCATACTGTTTACATATACTAGCCTAATAACCATCAGGGTCTTTACAAGACCCATGCAAACAGGCCCAGTTTTGTTGCCCAGTTCCTTGGACTCCTATATGGTTGGGTATGTTAGTAAAGAGGTAGCTAAGAATTATTTGGGGATATGTTAGTTTGGGATTAATTTCCATCTGAGACATGAGAGCCAGACCAGGATAAATTTGTGATTTCCTCATTTAGTGATCAAGTCTTTTTTTGAATAGAGTCAGGGATGAACTTTGCTTCACATAGATGGAGCTTATTCCGTAGTGTGGGGATGTTTTGAGACACATACCAATCTCTAAAACATGTTCTATTTATATTGCAGGCAAAGTTCAGGTCCTAGGCTCTAATGTTTCTAGTGCCTTTTTTTTTTTTTGCAGATGTGTAATAGATGCATCAGAGGTGCATCTGATGATGCCTTATATTCTAGGCTAAGATGGGCTTTCAATAACCTGTAGGAGACTGAATACAGAGATAGAGCCTTAAGATGATCTATGTAGGCTATTGTGTTCATTTTGGATTATCCTGGTGAGGAACCACTGAGGGCATTCCGGTCATTGCACATGCCTGGTTAAGTTCATACCAAAGAGGGCACTGTACTCAATGATAGGTCTGATAAGGGCTGAGTAGACTGGTACTATAACTGTCTTGTACCTGGATGCCATACCCTTGCTTATGGGTTGGGTGGCATAGAATGATTTTCTTATTTTTGCTACATGCTGGTTGAAGGCTAGATTATGGTCTACATATGTTTCCAGATCTCTAAATGTCAGGTCAACTCTTAATGGGGTTTTATTCATAGAGTAATTAACTTGGGTGGAAGATTTCCCAAAGGGCACAATAATGAATTTCTTTCCACTGAGTTTTAATCCATGGCTTTCAACACCAGTCATTTGTTTTGTGTTAGACCCACTTGTAAGATGGAGGTGTCACGGCAGGGATCTGTGAAAGCTCCCAACATACAGTCATCTACAAATTTAGCAAGCCAGAGTCCTTTGACATTACCCTTGACTTCTGAGACGTAGATACCAAACAGGAGTTGACCCAACACAGATCCCTAGGGTACTATTCTGATGACTGGTCTCCTGGTAGAGCTGGTGTCACTGATTCTGACTTCTTGGGTCCTATCTTTGAACCAGCCAGAAATCCAGTGAGTTAAGCTGAAATGTATGCCTAGTTCTGAGAGGTTGTCAACAATACCTGAGTGAGGTATTGTATCGAACACCTTGGCCAAGTCAAGGTAAGCAGTATGCATGATCTTCCCCTTAGCCTTGGTGACCATCTCAAGGATGTCTCCAAGTTGATTAGGCAAGACTTTCCCTTAAAAACCCAAACAGGGATGGGTCCAGTGTCAGTAGGTTCCCAATGTCCTTGCTGATCATCTCCATGATAATTTGTTCCATAGCTTTGCATATTGGACTTTTCTGACTGGTGGGTCTGTAGTTCCTGGGGTCCGTTGATGGTCCACCCTTATGAAGAGGGATGACCATTGTGGTCCTCCATTCACCTGGCATGTAACCTATTTTGAGGCTGTAGTTGAAGAGTGCCTCAAGTGGTCCTGCTTGGTCATGTTTTAGGCTATGTAGGAGATGACTGGGGATATTGTTGGGGTCCATTAAAGCAGTGATTTGACTTTAGTGAGTGACTCCAAGGCCTGCTCCCTGTAGATAGCTGGGGGGATATGTTAGAAGGGATTTTACAGGGGGAAGTTGGGGGGAGTGTGGGGTGGGGTTGAAGCTAAGTTACCCTGATCAGTGAAGGTTTTGTCATTTACTACCAATTCTGCACACTGCTGAGTGTTATCTTTAAGATTCCTTACATAGCTGAAGTAGGTCTTGTTCATAGGTTCATAGGTGTTTACTGGACTAATGGCCACAAGGGCCTTTTTATGCCTAGCCATACATCACAATCTCTGACAAGTTCTAGTACCCTTGATAAGTGTAAGCAGGTGCTTGGGAGATGAATCATTTACAGGTTGCCTATGTCCATTAGAGACATAGGTGCCAAGTCAGGGATGAATTTCCTGTTCCCCAACCAATTGTCCAAATTATAATGGAATTGGTTTAGGGAGGAACTCTGCTTCACAGGGATGGGAGTTTGCTAATGAGATGGGGTAGTCTCTGGGATACATACCTGTCTTTCTAGCATCTCCTACTTATATCACAGGCAAGGTTTAAGTCTTTAGAATGTTTGTTCTTGTGATTGTCTTTAGCCAGGGAGGCTATCCTGACCTTTTAATTGGCCTTTTTGGACTTTGTTAGATTTCTTAGCTTCTTGTTTAGTTGAATCACAGAGATCGTCTCTGTGAGAGTTGTTCTTTATCATTTTGGCCATAGCTTTTTTCTTTTGGTATATACAGTGTTAAGGTAAGCATTCCACCAGTGGGATTTGTTTATGGTGTTAAATCTGAGCTTACTTCTGGTAGGTACAGCAGTTTCAGTGCAGCCATTTACATGTTTGTACAGGGTTTCTATAAATAATTCTGCATAGGTAGCTATGTACTAAGGGTTTGGGGAGCCATGAATCTTGGCACACTGTCATTTAACATGATGTAGTTTGCATTAGAATAGTTTTAACTGTTATGGATTTAGTTGAGTTTTCCAGGTTGATTTTTTATTTTGATGGAGACAGCTTTGTGGTCTGACCTCACCAATGAGGACATGACATGCAGTGCTCTCCCATGTTGGTGAGTACTATGTCCAAAATGTTTGATCCTTCAGCTGGAATGCACACTATCTGAGCCAGGGTTTTAGTGATTATAAAGTCTAAGAAACATTGTTCCTTTGAGATGAGGCAGTGTATATTGCCCAGTTTATAGAGAAATAGTTAATGTCTTCCGTGAATAGATTATTTGGTTGGATAGGGAGTACTTCTTGTAGGTCTAGGTAAGAGCTGTGAGCTTCATGGGCCATAGAGGGCAACCTGTAGCTGGCAAGAACATGGTAATGAATTTTGTCTATGAAGATTTGGATGTGGATGAATTCCCAGACATCATCTTGTTTAACCATCATATTTGCACTAACTTAGATCTAGACACTCCACCTTTAGCCCCTGTTTGTGCTGCTGTTAGTCTAAATGTGTGGAAGACATAGCAGCCTTCTACTGCCAGAGTACTTTCTATACCTTTAAACCAAGTCTTGGTAACAGCACAGATGCCCTACATTCACGAAAGTGTTGAAAGCTTGTTGGGTGTGTAGTTTCTTATTTAGGCTCCTAGCATTAAGTAGTAACACCTTAAGGTTGCTTTGAGTTCTTTTGCTATGTTGGCAATTTTGTCATTTTGACATTGCCTAAAAGGACTCTAAGAAGTGGATAAAGTTTTAGCAAATATCCTTAAGCCCAGGGGAAAGACAGGTTCAGACCATCCTTGTCAAAACAATGCCGTCTCTTAACTGTGCCCTTCAATGCTGATAGATATTAGATTCCACTGGTGTGATACCAGACACTAATCCATTTATTAAAATCAATACTTTTCTATTCATACTGTGGCATCATCCATAGTGAAGGGAGAATGCTGCTCAATGCAAAGCATGAGCCTGTCTGCGACTTAAATGAAATGTGAAAGTATTCTTTTAATAAAAAAGGTGTGTGTAACAAATTGTTTTCATTAAAATTTGCCAATAATAACAAAACCTGGTGTAATACCCATGCTGGTTAACTGGGTCCAGTTAAGCTGACGTCACAGCTCTAAGGGAGTGGTTCTAAACCTGTGAAACACAGACTTATTCATATATTCTTCAGTCTGGTTCCAAAAATTTTAATGATGCCATCACCTGTGATGGCATGAAGCCACACTTTGAGCTGGTCAGAGAAGGAGACCCTGGTAATGCTTCCCTTCATAGAGTGTCATATCTGGATAAGATCCCAACATGCTGAAGAGGAAATGAGTGGAAAAAGATTGACATTTAGCAATAACTGGGTGAATACCTGTCATCCTGGAAGGGATCACCCACTCTGCTCAACAGTGGAGTCGTAGGTATGATGACCTAAAGAAGGACAGGCCCAAACAGCTTGTTAAGTTGATTGACCAGGTACTGGTGAGAAGGCCAGAATTCTATAAAAATTATTATTATTTTTTTTTGTCCTATTAAACATATATTTAAAAAAAACTGTAAGTACATTGTACAATTTAAGGTATTTTGTAAATTAATGCATGGAGCTGCAAATATGTATCTGTAATATTAGTATAATAATGCAAAAGGAAACATAAACATATCTGTACACAGAACTGCATCTGTATATATAAATCACAGAAATGCATCTGCATGTGTACACTTACAACTTCTTGTTCATTTATTTATACATAATAAATAAATTAAATAAATAAAGAATTTAAAAAAATTGCATTTCCATATAATAATTTCATGTACTATTGCAGTACCTTTGGAACTAGTTAAATTACTTAGAGACAATTTCAAATGATTTTGTTTGTGTAATCCAATAAATTATTTATTAGTATAATAATTGTAAAGTATAGCAATTTCTACCACTGCATTAACTGCACATACACAATGGCTGAACACTAAGTCAGGCACCACACTCAAGTCAGAGTGGAGGTTGAGGGTTTGGGACTGAAGTGGGTTTACTATCAAAATATTGAATGTAGGTTCAGCGAACACATAAATGCCAAACCACAGCTGGCCGATTTCCGTGTTGCCAAATTTTATGTGAGCGAAAGTAAATAGCAAATTCAATTGTGCATTCACTGTTATGTACTCGATGTTAGGAGTAGAGATCACGGTACAGTGCAGATTGGGAAATGTTCCCCTTTCTTCACTGCAGTGCGATCTCGGACTTGGAATATATAGTTTGCAGGGGGGGGGGTGGCGGGAGCAGGGGGATTTTCCCCCTGCTAAAATGTGAATGCCAGTGTAGGACTTCAACGTATGTTTGCACCTACATGGATATGATGGATATTCAACATAAATGCCAAATCTGCTGAATTCGTTCAACAGATTTGACATTTATGCCTACTTAATATGCAGGCATTCAAAGTTTCCTTTTGGTGTTTTTTGTTTTAAACATCGCTATTTTGATAGTAAACCACTGAAGGGTCAAGAGGATGACCAGCACATACTTTTGTGAAAAATGACTGCTTATGTTATTTCTGTACACATTTTGAAATCATCACCATTGCATGGTTAGAATTCTTACAAGGAAAACTATCTAAGCACACAATTTTGTACTGAAAACTTCCTTGAATTGCTACATTTTTGTGTGTGTGAATACATTTTGGCTGAACATAACTCACAGACTATTATATGCAAAGCATACTATTTTAAATCACTATTTCACCAAAACTGTATCAATTTGTTTATAACTTGCAGTAAAGGGAAGATTGGCACAGTATGAGAATTCATATAGTAATACATATTCAACTAAAGCATAGTAAGCAAGTACTGCACATAAGAACTAGTCATATAACTAATGTTAAGAAAAAGGTGACATGCAGGTAAATAAGAAGTGTCTTATGTCCTGTATTTATAGCTGAAAAACAAATCACTGATGACCAGAAACAGTTGGAAAGAAAACGGCAAGACTGGTTGAAGAAGCTTGCAAGCATGAATAAAGTAGTAAACATTATTGCATGTTGAATTGATTTTATTAATATTTATACAGACAGAAATAATTTATAAAGCATGTTAA
This sequence comes from Protopterus annectens, assembly GCF_019279795.1. Lineage (NCBI taxonomy): Eukaryota > Metazoa > Chordata > Ceratodontiformes > Protopteridae > Protopterus > Protopterus annectens. The sequence goes on from NC_056733.1 coordinate 1,529,885,063, forward strand.
CTGAAGCACTAGAGAACATTCAAGTACATTATTGCAAAAAAGAGTTAAAGATAAGTCAGTATGGAAGTGTAGTACTCTGCCTTTAACTCATTTTATTACTATATATAAATAAATAATTTATACAGCATACTAACTGAAGCACTAGAATGCATTCAGTACATTAGTGAGGCCAAATGTAAAAGATATGTCAATATATAAACTGCAGTATTTAGTCTTCAACTGATTTTATAAAATGTGAGTACTTATAAGGGATGTTTTCTCTACAGTAGTGCAAACAAATGCATATCAGGCACAAATATGATCATTATGTTTGTATGGGAGGCTATAATACATAAACCTCTCCCACAACTGCATAGCAATCCACTCTTCTGCCAAGTGCGCTTAAGCACTTCCCATAAAATTGCATCCTCTTTCTTCATAAACACTTCCTGTGCATTATGTTTTACTTCAATAAAGATGTATAAAATAAACATGTTTTTAAGTAAGATTTGAATTCTGTGTAACATGATGAGTGAATTTATTCTGTATATTTTCCTTTTGCCCCACTCCCACATGATTTCTCAACAGAATATAAATAGCTCAGCAGACACCAATGGCCTTCGGCTCTACTTATTTCAGATTTTGTAATATCCCTAAATGGTGATGAAGAAGGTCTATTTGGTACTAATAAACTTAAGAACAGACCGCATATACTTCTCACAAAGAAAATATATCTTTTCATTTTACATTTTATTCACCAGAGAAAAAAGGTGTACCCTTTCAGTATAACCAGATCATTTATACAGAATAGCGTCTAAAACACTCATATGGTTTTTCACATTGTTCTGCCTTTACCGACATGCTACCATGCAGAACTGTTCTTACCATTTTTTCTTTCCTGTAGTTAAAACACTTACTTTCTTTTATATTGAATTGCTTGTATGTAAAGGAAACTCTATAAAAAGATTACTTTACATAAGCATTGAACACATATGACTTTGTATATTTTTATGCTTGTCATTTATATATATAAATATATATATATATATATATATATATATATATATATATATATGGGATCGTTACTGATCCACGGATGAAATTTTCACCGAATGACTAATGGCCGGGCATACTTACGTGAAAGTGCTTTTCACCAAAGAAGCACTTTCGCATAAGTATGCCTGTTGCAGAGGTCGTACTATGGTGTGGATAAGGGAAAATTCCCTTTTCCCCACTGTAGTACGATCTCAGAGAGAGAATATTAAAGTAGGGTGGGTGTGGGGGGCACAGCTTCCCACATGGGGGGGGTGCAGGGTGGCCTGCTCCCCTGCAAAAACATTAATTTAATGGGTTTTGTTTTTGTTTAACACACTTTAGCGAAAGCACTTTCGCATATATATATAAATATATATATATATCTATCTATATATATATATATATATATATATATATATATATATATATATATATATATATATATATATATATATTTAGTTAGCACATTATGTCTCTTGTACGAAAACTTGCCTTATATTGCCCTCATGTTTTGCACATGTACATAAATTACACTAATCATACTAGAGATTACCTTTTACATATTTTTAGTAATTCACCTCTTTGCAAAAATGTAATCCTTTAAAGCAAGCTGTACTCAGGAAATCACTCTGTGCAAATTATTTCTTAGTATAAAAATCAATTAGCTGTTTAGATACTTCAATGCACTTCATTACTAACCCTACACTGCCACTCATATATTACTTATGTTTCAGCCATTTCTGTTTATATCAGCACAACTGTTTCATCTCATCTGCCATGCCATTACTGATCTTCTCAAAGTTTTCAGCCTTGAAAAGTTGACTGCACCCATTGACCAAACTCATTTTGTATGCATGCTTAGATAAAATAAATACACATACTTAGAAAGTGAAGTTATTATTGTGATTTGCTTACTGTTCAGCATTTGCTTACAGTTCAGAGGTTATCAACTGTCTAGCTGATGGATACATACACATATACAAGTACAGCCACGGTTGTATAAGATTTGCATAACCACCCTCCAGTACTTTCAGACTTGCATTGTAAGATTATTATATTGCTGCAAACGTGTTTAATACCGCTCCACTTAGCTAATATCTTGTTAAACTGCAAATAAAATATATATATATATATATATATATATATATATATATATATATATATATACATATATATATATATAAAATTACTTTATTTCAGTTAGTACTTTATTCCACAGTCTAGTAACAATTGTATATGTGATGTTAAATGTTATGTGCAAGCAATAACGCCTGACAGAGTCTGTGTTATTGTGTAAATAATGTCCGCGTTGGGGTGTTCTGAGGCCCAGCACTGCAGGTGGAGAGCCTCTACAACCATAGTAGGGCATCATTTACATAATAGCACACACCCTGCAGGACATTATTGTGCTTAAAGAATGGGTTATCTATTACAAAAAAACAAAAAAAGCAAATAAAAATCAATTGAATTAATATGAGCTGTTAGCACGTTACTTCATGTAGTCAGTGTCTTGATTCCCTCGGCCTTATTTTCATTTTCTGTGATTCTGAACAAGTCCCTTAACCAGACAATGCTCTGAGGCAAAAGGGTAATTGGGCTAGGATCATCAATGATCTCCTGAACTGCGTGCCTGGTAACTACCCTTTAACCTGTACGAAAGAAGGCCTTTGAAGGCAGAATGATAATTCCTACTGCATTACGGTTCAAAGCATCCAGTGCTGTGACTTCTCAGGCAGTACAAAACTACTCATACTAATGGATACTAAATGATAGATGTTTGTATTCTTGTAGGAAGCCAAAACTGCGAAAAGCTATGAATTGGAATACTGTTAGTATGCAACATCAGACAATCTGCGATTGGATAATTAATATTACCTATTAATATAGTGAGACAGTCAGATAATAGCTTAATATGTGCACTCAGATATCCTGCATGACTTTTACGATTCACACTTGTGATGCTATAACTTAATTTTTAACTTATTATGCTGCGTACGCTTATCAACTTCACTGTCACAATTCTATAACGTGCATGAGATAGTAGCCTTTTATGGATAGTATTGTAGCCAAAAATCAAGGTTTTGTTTCCCATTTTCCTGGGTTGTCTACAATTATGTGTTTTAGACTTGCAATTTGTATGCACATAGTGTTCCATGCTTCTGTTTTGTCAGCTATTTTTAGTCATTCTGTTGCATTAAAAGATATAACTTATCTGTCTTGTTTCCCAGAATGCTGTCATTTGCAAAGCAGACCTTTATAGGAATATTGGATTTAATAGCATTAGGAATGTCAGGTGTTTGACATTTTTTCCTTCCCATGTCCACTCCTGCTTACATTTCTATTTATCATAACTGTCTTATATCTAGACACGCTATACTTAGATGCACCATTTACTAAATCTTCTGGAGCTTATAATTTTCAGACTTTTCCTTAATCAGAAGTTTTGAAGGGAGTTTTGTCCTTAGGATGTTTATACTTGGTGAGTCTTAAAAATTATGTACTGTATGCTGTACTTTAAATAATGTTTCTCGGTATTCTCAGTTCTCACGTTTTCTTTCTAGCATGGAGTATCTGTTCCTAGTTACATGTATCATGTATCCATTTTCTCATTAATTCAGCTAAATTAAAGACAGATCTTGTAAGGTCATCATTTTCAAATTTCTTTAAATCAGTTATAGGTCTCATTTACCAGTTAAGTATCTGAAATATGCACACCTCTGCTTTTAAAGATATTTATAATTTATTCTTGATTTTCATGGTAAAGGCCCAATCAAACAGTTATTGGATGGATTTGGCCTCCTTACTTTAATTTTTTCTATATCTGATAAGGGAGGGCATAATTTTTTTTTTAATTATCTTCCATTTGAATTATTAGTTTAATTGACTTGTAGCTTTATGGGGGCTGGGTTTTGCTTAGTACAGGATAAGTATAGTTGATACCAGACAGACTATATAACCAAATGTCATTTTTAATACAAGTATTTACATTTTATACGGATATGACTCACAAATCTGTGTTTCATTTATGCTAACGGCAGATTTCTACTGCATTTAAGACATTTGTTGTGTTGGTTTTGTATGAGTATTATCTTCCATCTCTATTCTGACCCTTATAGCCATCTTAAAAGCTTGTTCTGTCAGATTAAAACATGATCATTTTAAAATTTTGTACTCAGTATCAGGATAACTTGTCAGCAAATATTGTATTCCCTTTCTTTATTTTTACCACTGATCACCATTTCTGGATTACATTCAATGATGGGTGAACTAGCTAGCATACATGTCTTGTCACAGAATTATCAGTTTTCTCTAGTCCTGCTTCTTCGAATTATTTTGAGCAAAAGTATGACTGTTTTCACATTGGTCTACCCCCACCACACATATTGTCTAACACACACACACACACACACACACACACACACACACACACACACACACACACACACACACACACACACACACACACACACACACACACACACACACACACACACACACACACACACACACACACACACACACACACACACACACACACAGAAACTGTATCTCTCTGTTTTATTTATATCATTAGAAATCAGCCACAAATTTAACTTCAGGCCTTCTGTATAATTTCAAAAATAATATAAGGGCAATCCTAAACTAGTAAAAATCTTCAGAACTGCTACTAGTAATGACTGCATATATAATATTTATATAAATTCCTTCCGCTTTAAAAGAGGCAGTATGCAGAAAAGCAGACCTGTCCATTGTGAATAGTACCATATTTTGGCTCAGCATTTATTGTCCTGGTCCCCTTCAATAAACACATCACACCAAATGACATTTGTCGACCTTTATTAAACTTCCATAACTTTGATTACCAATTTATTTACAACTGAACATTATATAGTTGATTTTAAACACAATATAAACATCTTTGTAATGTTAATCAGGACAGCGCACCTGCTCATCCTGCCCAGTAAGCAGCATCCATACCTTTGCTCGCTTACTTTACTTATGAAGCAGCATCCCATCTCACTTCATAGACCAAATTACCAACCAAATAAGCAGCATCCTTACCTCCATTTGTTACCTATTCAGCAAATGTCCTCCAGCTGCTCATTTCTTTCCACAAATCCTAGGAATAAACCTTCACACACTGGAGGGGGGACAGAAGAGGGCAAGCCTGTCCCTCTTCTCCGCCTACCCCAAATAACAACCAAAATCCCCACCAAACCTCCAACAAAAAAGGAAGACAGGGTAGCAAGTTCATGCCAAAATGTGATTACTTACCGAGCTACACTTGTCTAAACCCCTTAAGCCCCTCCCCACCCTTATCTCATTTACTCCCAATCATCCCTCCCTCCATTTAACCCTTTCACCTCCCCCACCCACTTAACTCCCATTAATATATCAGCCTAACCCCTTCTGAAGATGTCCCAGGGCAACTTGGTTTGTTACCAAACCTCATTTGTCCCGGTCCCCTTCAATAAACACATCAGACCGAATGACATTTGATGGCCATTATTAAACTTCCATTACTTTGATTACCAATTTTATTTACAACTAGACATAGTATAGTTGATTCTAAATACAGCATAAACATCCTTGTAATGTTAATCGGGAGAGCGTACCTGCTCATCCTGCCCAGTAAGCAGCATCCATACCTTTGCTCGCTTACTTTACTTATGAAGCAGCGTACCATCTCACTTCATAGACCAAATTATCAACCAAATAAGCAGCAACTTTACCTCTGTTTGCTTACCTATTCAGCAAACTTCCTCCAGCTGCTCATTTCCTTTCAACAAATCCTTGGAATAAACCTCCACACACCAGAGGGGGAACAGAAGAGGGCAAGCCTGTCCCTCTTCTCCACCAACCAGGCTGATCAGGCTGTTCCCCCTCCCTTCTACAAAACATTGTCCAACCAACGACCTCCTGTAAAGGGAAGGGTTAGGCCAAACATCATTCGGTGTACCCATCATCTGTAAAGTACCTTAGAACCCCATCATCAACCCCATGTCTTGACCTACTACCACTGGAATGCACCTTAATGAAATTAAAGTAGGATTACCCATGACCCCACTGTACCACCGGAACCTCCGCTCCAAGAGAATACCTTACCTTTAGTTCACTTCCCTCAAGCCATTAACAATGGCTCGACCTTTCTGGAATGACAACCTGTAGCCATAACAAGTGCCACAGAAACTATAGCCCCTTGAACACAATTATGCAGCCTGTTCAAAGAAAATTCTTAACGAGTCTTGAACCCAGGGCCCTGTCAACTATAGCATCTCACACTAGCCCACCAAACTGCACAGCTCTGGATGTACAGTAGCCTGATTACTGCAGGGAATAGATTAACTCCAAAACCTTAATGCCCTAACAATAAGATCAGAACCAGAACCCCTTGACATACTTCCTGAAAACTCTATAAGCCCAACAACAAAGTAACTACGTGCCCAACCATAAACACCACCAGTGCCCTCATTACCAAATGGCAATCACTCTACATACTCAAAGGACAAATTTATCACCCCAACTACACCCTCAGGCCTCCTGTCAAAGAACAGCTCTACTTTGGCCCTTCCCCCCAGATATGGGTTAACAACTGGATGAGTAACTAAAACTCCCAAGATTCCCACCACCTGAAAGCAGGGTGTTGAAGTCAACTGGTTTGCAAGAGCCATGGGGCTTTAGCCTACTAAGTTCCTACACTCCTATGGATGTTGTGACTCTACTCCTCCTGTGGGATCCCCACACCCCATAATCCATCCCCACCAGTTTCACCCTAGCCCCCTACCTACCTGTACCTAACTTGCCCCACATTCCAACGCAATAATCAGCTCCCATGCCATTTAATCACAGCACCTTATCTTACCTTAATGACCGAACAAGGGGAATTATGAGTGGTGGATGGAGTGGTGCACAATGTTGTCACTCGTAATTCCCCTTGTTACATATGTAACCGACAAGCAATAAACCACTTTGTCTTCTACATAATCTCCGTCCTTTTTTTGAGACAGCCCAGTAGCATAAAATTAAAACTCAGGGTCAAGTGATTCTACCTCCCATATTTCCCAGCTGGGCTTTTTTTAATTTTTTTTTGATAGCAAATTATTTGCAATGCCATAACATGCTTGGCTGAATCCCTTGCCTTTATAGCTGAATATATTTTAGGGACCTTAATTCCATAACAAGGTAATATCTGTATGTAAGTAGCAGCATTTCCCTTTCACATGCCATACTCTTAAAACTTTGTAAAGAGCCTCTCTGCACTTTTGATATCAAGGTAATTTATGCAGATGACAGACAATCTTCCCCCTGAAAGACCTGGACATTTGAGAGCTAAACCGTCATCACCATACCTCACAGCCATTAAGACCCCAGCACACATGTGACTGACAGAAATTATTCCCATTCAGCTCATAACCTACAAAATGGATGCATTCTCTCAACCTGCACTGCAAATGACCAGAACTACAACTCCACTCATAGCTCTCCGCCAATCAGGGACAAAATTCAACAGCATCAGGGAAAACTCGAGAGAGGAAAAAAAAAATTAATTCAAATACCAGTGCTACTAACTTGAGAAAATAACAGAATCAGACCATGTGGATTAATATACATTTCTGAAGTAAAAGTCTATAACTTAGTTATTATTCATTGTGTAATTCACCACCTTTCCTCGAAAAGCCACTAATTTTAGTAGGATCATACACAGACAAGAGACCACCCCCAGTACTGCACCCTAACCCACGAAACTGCTGCTCTACACACTGTACATCGTTCCAAGAGCACACACCCCCTTCAGCTCCTGAACAGAACATCCACAACCTTCCACTTCAAATGTTGAACTCACAATGAAAATACAAGCCAACCACACGTCTCGACCTATCAAAGCAAGAAATCCAGAACAGCGCCATGATGAACAGCAAGAGAAAGGCCCAAAAAAAAAAAAAAAACAACATGACAGAAAAATTGGGCACTGCAAACTCTGTGCCATTGAGATGCATGATGCTGACACCCAGGAATGGGGAACATTATATATTTTATAAACTGAACTGCACCTTGTGCTGATTTGCCACTAATTTACCAGTTAACCACAGTTGAGATATCCAAATATGCATGCACTAAAGCAATCCAAACCCACCCATGGACTTATTATGTATTCCAGTCACTCACCAGCTTGCCTTCTATATTCACCTGAGTGACAATCAACCATTCTTCCATTCCTCTTTTGTGGTAACCCAGACAGCAGAGCTATATACCCACCCCCCATACATACCAGACTAATGGCTGTAACAGCCCTTTAACAAGAGTGTGCCTGTCCACGACACTGTAAGTGCAGGACTTCCACAACCCACTAAAATATCCAATGCCAGCCAGTCACAGTGAACACCTCACTAAAATTGACACCAAATGAACCCAGCCAGCTAGCAGTGACAGAAAATTACAAACCATTCGGTTTACCATAATGAGCGTTCAGCACATACCAAGTTACCCCACCAGAGATGATGCACGCCCATAGCTGCAAAAGTGTCGAGATTAAGTCTCAATTTACCAATAATTACAATTCCCGAAAGTCCCTTGCCATACGCCCTCAGCAAATGAAAACTCTCTCTTGCAATGTCCAGGAGAAAAAAAAAAGAGCGCATAGGCAACTTCTTCTTACTATATACTTCAAGGAAGCTATAACAGAAATCAACCGTCACCAGATTGTGCCTTGAAGAATAGATCCCAACTACTGAGACCCATGCCTCCTGAAACAGCCACGGCTCCACCAAGCAAACCAAACCGCAAAGCAGAGCCAACCACAACTGGGAAAACTCTACCAATGAACCCACCCACATTCCTTTAATGACCGAACTCTACAGTCCAGCCCTGCAACCTGCAGCCATGTTTCCCCCATGCCTCCAGCCCCTACCTCTCAACCTCTTAGAGCTATAAATTTGCCCAAAACCATAGCTAAAGGTAGAACCAAAACTCAAATTAAGGACCAATCTAAATATTATTCTCACAAACTCAGAACGTTGCTAGTATAACAGGTTTCACATTAGCATGAATTTCCCAAAACATATTATCTTTAAAATTTAATGATTTGTCACTAAACTGCCAGAAACCACACTGCTATGAAAACGACTAAATATGTGAGGCAAAGGGTATTATCTTTAAACTTTAATGATTTATCAGGAGCTTGCCAAGGACCATAATGTTATGAAAAATGGACTAAAATATATGGTAAAATCTGGACCTCCAAGGCAAAACTGTACCATTGAGGATATGCTCAGGCCCCAAGCCCCACCAACTACAACCACCAAGCTACCTCCACATGACTCAAACCATCCTGACTCCCTCCATAACTATATCAGCCCAAAACTGGTATTCTGCAAAAATCTGTACAGTTCAGTGATAAATTCAAGATACCTCTGCGTCTTCCAGACAACGGCAGACACACATGCTCAAAGAACAACACTGCACTGGCACCCGCAAAACACCACAAACCATCATCTGCGAGTCTAGCAAACACCACCCTGCCACAAGAAGACACAAGAGACAATCCAGAAATGTCCCCCAAAAGGTATCTGACAACTACCTCACCATATTAACTAGACAATTTTCACATATTTATAAATCCCAACAACCCAGTAACATGGCCAAACTCCTTAAACTCACATGTAAGCTCTCAGCTAAACCACGATAATGCCGCTAACCGTATGCAATAAATACAAACAAGAAAGCCTCACCCTTGGATCTTCAGACTGAAACACCACCCCCACAATCCCTAATCACAAATCCTCAAAACTGGACCACCAGAAACATCGAGCAATCCAACAAAGCACAGGGAGAGGAAAGAAGAAAAAAAAAAAGAAGGAACCTGGGTTAAACAGCCACAAACATTAGCACCTTCCCCAAACCATGACTACCCAACCTTACTTACCTCTGCCATGCCAAGGCCTACCTTACCATGTCAACAGTATCCAAGGTCGTCTTGGGCATAAACCTGCCCTTGTAGCAAGTTCACGCCAAAATGTGATTACTTACCCAGCTACACTTGTCTAAACCCCTTAAGCCCCTCCCCACCCTTATCTCATTTCCTCCCAATCATCATTCCCTCAAGTTAACCCTTTCATCTCCCACACCCACTTAACTCCCATTAATATATCAGCCTAACCCCTTCTGAAGATGCCCCAGGACAACTTGGTTTGTTACCAAACCTCATTTGTTAAATCTGTTGCAGAATATAATGTTACTTTTTCTTTTCAATTCAGTCACAAAGCTGGGACAATATTTTCACTGCTCACTTTTGATTAGAGCTATGAGAAATATTATCTAAACAAATTAATCACTATCTTTCAATAGCTCTAAATTTGTGATCCTTCACTGCGTTTACACACTTCCTTGTTGCTGAATGCTCATTGAGATCACTAGCTGTAATCTTCAGAAAAGCAGACTTGAAAGTCAAAACATGGAGGATTTTATGTGAATGACAATGTTGTTCTATGTTGTGGAATTCACACTACTGCTATGTGTAGTGATCTTTGAGTTACTATATTAACGTAGCTGGAGGGTGTAAAATAGGGAAATTTCACTCAACAAATGAGGTTTGGTAACAAAACAATTTGTCCAGATACATCTTCAGAGGGCAGTTAGATAAATACATTAGTGGGAGTTACAGAGGGTGTGGGGGTGAAAGGGTTAAATGGGAATGAGGGATGAGTGGGAGAAAATGAGGTAAGGGTAAGGAGGGCCTTAAGGGGTTTATGCAAGTGTAACTGGATAAGGAATCACATTTTGGCATGAACTTGCTAAGGCAAGTGATGTGTATGATAACCTGTAGGTTCAGTGGGGCAGGTAGGCCTTGGACTTTGATGAAAGGGGTGAAGTTAGTAAATAGCCATGATCAGGGTGAGGTGGATGTGGATGGCATAGTTGCTGGGTTGTTAATTTGTTGTGTTTTGCTGGGGTAGTTTATGTGTGTGTGATACTTATTTGCAGGGAATTCATTGGTGGAGCAGCTTGGTTATGTTTGGAGCTATTTTCTGATGTTGTGAGGTGTGAGTTGGTAGCTAGCCGTGGTGGTGTGCATCCTCAAGGCAGAAGGTTTAGGTAGTGTGTTGATTGGTGGAGTTCATATTAGCAGTGTTTTTTTTCGGTCTTGTGTCTGATATGGAGTTTTTTGGTCAATGGTGGTGTTTCAGCTTGTGGTGGTATATGCCAGAATCTTTGCGAGTGTTGTGGCATCCCTCCAGTGTTGTCACATGTGACTCACTAGCTCAGTCTGTTAAACACTTTCATAATATTAACTCTTATCTCTCTCTGTGTATGCTTTCTGTCATGCAGCTTTGGTGTGGTGGGTTTGGAGGTAACTGGTGCCCTGGGTTGTATTGTTTTTGTGGGGGTCCTTGGGTTTTCATTGTGTCCGCTTGGTTTAGATTCATTGGTGGTTTGGTGGTTTCCGGGCTTTGCCTACTTTCACTATCTGTGTGGAGTTGCTGTTTCTTGCTCCAGGTTGAGGCGGGAGTGGGTGGGGGCTTTGATGCATGTGTAATGGTGGCCAGGGACCGTTACAGCCATTGGCATTGGTGTGTCAGTGTAGCATATGCTATGATCTGTGGGATTTTTATAGAATTTTTCTTCATATTTTTCATCTGTTCCTTGCAAAGCTTGGGGTTTTCCCGTAAATTGTTGAAGATTGAAATCATTACATACCCACCGACATTTGAGTTTAGAACTTCATATCCTTCACAAATCCATGCTTACACAAAATCTTTTTATTCTAACAACTCTGTATGTTTATAAGAGCAATATTTAAAGTGTGCCCCTATTTTTGGACCTTTGTCCCCACATTATTCTTCCTTCATTAAACGGAGGGAATAGGGCTAGAAAGATAGTTATAATGGCTTAGGGGACATGCAGACAAGAGGTAAAGGGAGCTGCTAGGTTTATCTACTTGGTTACCTATTAGCTTGGTTCATATAGTGGGTATTGGTGGGTGTGTGGATACTGTTCAACGGTACAGATTTCATTGAACATCCAGAATGTTGCTTCATATTTTAGTCATCCACTGTGGTGAATCGATAATTAAGTGGTTTGGGCAAACTGGTGGCTATTCACTGAAGACTACAGTTAGAAGTGAATGGCAGATATTGGCGTTCAAGACTGCATGCTCTACACAGAATTCACATTAGAGCCAAACCTGTAATTCTAATAAAGTTCTAAGTTTGTGGGAGTAATATTGGTAGTGTCTTCAGTTTTGGGCATTTTAATTTAATTATGACACTGTCCAGCTTTGCTGCTATAAGAGGTTGAGGAGTATAGTTGCGTGCACCTTCCTATTAGGGTGCTCGGTAGCTGCTGGCTGTACGCGAGTTACCGGCTGTGTGTCTGCCCATGCTTCTTATACCGGTCGCCGGTAGGGGCATATCTCTCGATGGTCGAGATTTTCCCAGAATGTCTGGAAGCTGATGCAGACTTTGGTTATATATAATAATAATAAAAAAAAATAAAAAAAAAGGAAAAACCCTGGAAGATATTTTATAGCTTCAGTTGTTTCTATAACTTGAGTTAGCTAGCTTGCTTGCAAGGTAAGGAACCTGCTTCTCTAGTGTGGATGACTTTAAGTCAAGCAAGTTTGAGCTATGTGCAAACTGAATGCACTTTACAATTTCTAGTTTATAAATTATAGTGCCTTACAAACTAGATGGCTCAACAGTTGTAGAAGCAGTTATTAAAAGCACTTTGCTTCAGAATCCTCTGTTAATAAAGTGAGTGACAGATGTGTTTCCCTGAGACTGATTACCAAAGGACAGCTCCTTGCACTTCATTACTTATAAGCAATGACTGGTGCTGATGCTACAGAGATCAGGTGCTAATGTTTTGTGGGGGGGGGTGCTGTATCAGCACAGTTCATGCTTCACATAACTGGAAGATTAGTTGCTAATCATTTAGGTTTGAAATTTGAAAGTGGCATATACTTGGGATTCAGTCTTCATAACATTCGGGTGGCTCTTGATAATGTCGCTCCTGTTCTGTCAGCTTTTAATTTGTGGAGCCATTTGGAAGGTTGTCCTTACTTCAGGTCGGCAGTTTGCTGCATTGTGTCTTTATCCGGATTCTTGCTCCAAGAGGTTATGAGGTATGCACCAAACCGCCACATTTTTTTCAAACCGTGGTTGCCTTATAATTTTATCCATTTCCATAAAATTGTGATTGTCTGGTAAAATACTGGCAAATCTCTACAGCCTAGAGTTAACGTAGGCATGACATAAGTTTGTAACAGCAACAGTGGGGACTTATGCTGATATAACACCAGTTGTCTGTTGGTTTTCTAAGTTTATAAAGAGCAATATTTTAGAAATTGCCCCCATATTGGGTCGTTGTCCCACTTTTATTTATAGCTTTGTTTACACATTATCCTCTGTGAAACTGAGAGGGATGACTGGCATGTATTTTACTGCTATTTTGCAGTAAGTGGACATTGCTGCCCTGAGGTGGCATAAGAGACAGATTTTAGCTCATTATTTAGGACCTTCTTTAAACTTTGAGGTTCTCCATTTGGGTTTCTCATATCTGACAGATAACATAATGTAGATATTAAAGGGGGGGGGTCATACAGATAGGGTGTTTGCCGCATAGACACAAGGTTTAGGGTTTGAGACTCATCTTTGTTTCAATTCTTGTAAAGGCAAGGTGCTTAATCTGTTTTCTTTTGCAGATTGCGGAGGTCCGGAATTTGAGTGGGCATCAGTTGGTGACCTGAAGGAAGGGAACTCGAAGGTGATGGACACTGTTTCAATGGATCTCCTGGTCACTTCAGTGGTGAACAATGAGGTCACTGATGGGGGAGTGCTGAGTGAACAATGATCAGTGCTCTGATGTTAATGGATTTGAAAGGATTCTGCTTGTGTGGATGCTTTAATTGCTGGAGTGGTGCACAATTAGGTAGCAGGTAATCTTTATTCAGTGCTCATTAATGCACATCAGAGTTGGTGCAGTTTGAGGTAGTGTAGAGGCAAGTTGAGGGGGATGTATGTTTGGGGCAGGGTGATACAGGGCTGGGGATTGTTTATGGGGAGTCTGGGGTTTCCAAAGGTGGGATGAAGTCACAACAATCATAGGATCATAGGAAGCTATGAGGTCCCTGGTTCTAGGGCCCTTGCAAGCTAGCTACGTTCAATTATTATTTCTACATGCTGCTCATATTGTTCTTTAAGAGGGTGAAGGGTTAGATAAATATATTAGTGGGTTAAGAGGGTAGGGGGTGAAAGGGTTAAATGGGAATGAGGGATGATTAGGAGGAAATGAGGTAAGGGTAGGGAGAGGCTTAAGGGGTTTATGCAAGTGTAACTGGGTAAGGAATCACATTTTGGTGTGAACTTGCTACCCACCCTTCCTCCCCTTTTTGGTGGAATAGTTAGGATTGTGGTTATTTTTTCTGTCCAGGTAAGGCGAAGAAGTGGGACAGGTTGGCCCTTCTCTTTTCCCCCTCTGATACTGGATGTTCATTTCAATGAGTTGGGAAAGGAAAGTGAACATTTGGAGGCTGGTTGATAAATAAAACATGGAAGCGGAGGTAAGGATGCTGCTTATTGGTTTGGATATTTAATTCAATAAGTGGTAAATGAAGTAAGTGATGGGACACAGCTTCATAAGTAAAATAAGTGAGCGGAGGTATGGGTACTGCTTACTGGGTCAGGATGAGTGAGGTCACTGCCCTGATTAACATTACATGGACGTTTATGCTGTGATTAAAATCAGCGATACTATTTTTCAGTTGTAATTAATAAATATTGGTTAACAAAGTTATATTTATGGAAGTTTAATAAAGGTCATCAAACGTCATTCGGTGTGATGTGTTTATTGAAGGGTACTGGGACAAAAAATGTTTTACACATGTAACAGAGAGATTGGGATTTTCTTTCTGAGTTTGGAATGCAGTTTATTTTTCAAACTGTCAGAACTCACAGAACTAAACTCATCATTGTGATAGGGAACCCTTTTACTTAAGCTCAGTACATTTTCCCTAAAGGAAAAAATAATGTTTTGATAAGTATGCTGTATAGTGCACAAATGGCACATGTTATTTTATAAAGCATGCAACCCTGAAAGATACACTCTGAGATATGAGCATGTACAGTATTTCTGTGTTATTCTGTCCCTACAGACACATTATTACAGCAGTGTTCATACCAGCTAAGAATGGAAACACAAAATCAAATGTCCAAGACATTCATAGAGGACATAAGGTAGAAAAATAATGAAATAATGACAGAGTACAGAAAGTTGTCTCCAGAGATTTGAATACCCTTCCTTTGTTACTCAGCAACTTGGACTTTACTCCGAAGCCATTACTCATCTTCTGTTTTCATTCATAACCAATAACCACTAGGCCCCTTAATCAACTTAGCCATTCTACTGGTCCTTGCACTTACTATCCCCCACTGAATGAATAGCCATAACCAAAAATATTCTAATCTCAAAACTAGACTATGGTCTACATTTTCTCTGCATGTACTCAGTTTTAAATAATCATAAAATACAACACATTGAAACTAATATATTTTGATTTGCTCTTATAACAGATATAAACAAGCATTACTGTGAACTTTTAAACTAAGTAAACTGACTTCCCATTATCACTTGATTAATAAATCTACAAGCCAATCTTATTTACAAAATTCCTCACAATAGTTATTGTTCCCCTCTTAAAAGATTGTTTTTGTCATGGAAACAAACCACTCCCTTAGATGCTGCAAAGATAACACACTCACTCTGATTAGATCCAAATTCAAAATGCAATTGGCGAAAGAGCCTTTCCAATCTAGATATTTCTGTCTGAAATGTTTTACAAAATAAAGTAAAAAATAATCAAAGTCTGCAAGCCTTCAATATCTTGCTGATTGAGCATTTACATGATGAAGCAACATTTAACTGCTTTCATGTTCCAGGCTACAGCAATGCAGTGCCCAACATGTACAGATGTCTAGATAATAAAAGTGAAACCATTACTATCTTGCTCACAACCATTACATGAGTGTTATGTCTATAGAACTAACGACATAGGGCTCTCTGTTTCTTCTTTTGTATTATGTTATCCAGTCTCTAAATAAGCTGTACATAATTTCTAGTGAACTATTTCTTTTCTTTGCTATTAATGTCACCCAAATTGTATCTAATTTTTTTTTCCATTTGAATGATCTTATATTTCATGTTTAATATCATATGATTGACTTCCCAATTTTCTGCTGTCTATGATTTGTCTATATTGTTCTCATGTGAACTTCTATTAGTTTTTAATCACCTGGATTATGACTGAAAAGGGACAACTGGCCAAATCACTCACCCACTTAACAAATTATAAATACATAAATAAATAAATAGATAGATAAGTATACAAACATCCCTGATGCCTGAATAAAAGGGAATATGTAAAAGCAAAGGCACTTTCAAATGTCTTCATTGTGCTAAGGTTTTCTGACTTTTAGCTCATTGTATCTGTTCGGTGAACTTTTGATTTCTCATTTGTATGTTAACATTTCTTTTTGTTCTTATGGGCTCCTTTTGCCTCAGACATTGTGACTATTTTTAGTGCTCCAGATTCAGCAGTGGAATATTTCGTACTTGGTTTCATAGATTAAAAATGCACACATTTTCATTTGCAGTTCACAGAATTACATGGGGAGGGTATAAAATGCTGGAAGGTTTCACTTTGAATTACAGTGTAAATGGACTAAAGTATAAACAAATACTTGTTTCTAATGGCACAGAGCAGGCCAAGCTCAACTAAGTGACAATTATCAAAATCTGTGTATTTTACAGCAGCTAAAATAATCTTTTTACAGGCTTAATATTCTGTATTTGGCTTAAAATGTCAGCCTGGGATTTGCCTTCTTTCAGAACAGCGTTTTTTTTTACAGCCTATTTAAACAGTAAAATGTATTCAGTGTCATACAGCATTTATGTTTCCTCTGATCAAAATAAATTGACTTTCTTTAGCTGACCTGTGAAGGTGAGTTGAATTTTAAAACATCACTTCTCCTGATAACAGACTCATATGCAATGACCTAAAAGCCACAGAATGATTATCATAATAATAAAGCTCTGGGATCATGATGAATCCTGTTTGAGACCTGCAGGCTTCTTTGATCTTATGACCTAAAAGCCACATAACAATTATAATAAGAATGCCGTGGGATCATGATGAATCCTGTATGAGACCTGCAGGCTTCTTTGATCTTATGACCTAAAAGCCACATAACAATTATAATAAGAAAGCCGTGGGATCATGATGAATCCTGTATGAGACCTGCAGGCTTCTTTGATCTTATGACCTAAAAGCCACATAACAATTATAATAAGAACACCATGGGATCATGATGAATCCTGTATGAAACCTGCAGGCTTCTTTGATCTTTTTCATGCATTCTTGTAAGAGCCTAAACCTTCCCTTTTGCTTTCAGTAAATGGCGCTGTGTTGCATAGAATAAGTGGGTATCCACTTATATTTCTTATGTTGTAAAAAGAAAGTGTTTTAATTATACCAAATTTTACCGAATCCAGTAGAATTACAGGTAAAACATGATTGTTTCCTTTTTTCAGATTATAAACCTTTATAGTGCAAAACTGATGGAGGCAATATTGCATTATGGTTATTGGACTTAAAAATTCACCTCAACATTTGTTTGCACCTCTGCTGCAGAGATGGTAACACATTGCCCCAAGCAGAGAGAGGTATCTTATCATAAAAAAATGGGTCTTTCAAAGAGATAGAAAAAGTGAAGCTCGAGAGATTAGCCTTGATATCTACATTGAGAAAAATAATAAAGGACTATGATCAATGACCCATTCAGAACTCTTTCTACTGCGTGGAGCTTTATCTGCTCAATGTACTTCCAGTTAATGAAAAAAAATGTAGAAATGCAAAGTGTTTTATCATCTTCCAAAGTAATTGAAAAGCAGTAAAGCACATTGTGCTGTCAAACAGACAGCAGGCAGAAACTAAGAGCTCCTCTGGAGAGCTAATGGCTTTAAAAGCTGTCAGATACTTCACTTTGCCACCTTTTCTGCTTTTAAGTATGACAGAGTGAAGTTAAAAGCTGTTTTATCTTTCACCAGTGTTGTTTGCTGGCCAGCACTATTGGCTGTTTGTCCCTAAAAGGGAAACCCAACCTTAACAGAACATACGGAAGCTTAAAATACTTTTGTTAAATACCTCTAGGCACTGTTAAAATCTAATCTCAAACTAGGGACCCACTTAACAACTTCATGTCTTTCCAACTTTCTGAGCATAATCACAACATTCCATGCACTACAAAGAGTTCCTCAGTATGCACTGTAATGGTACAGGACTTACAGTGCTATTACCTGCTATTCTGATATATCTTAATACTGATAGTAGAGTAAAACAGTAACACTTTTTGTGAGAATGGCAAGTTGCAATGAGATTCTAGGTTTTCATAAGACTGGAATCCCACACAGTACTGCTAGTCTGAGTCTCATGGAAGACATAAACTGATATCATCATCATAACTATCAACCTGATCCCCTATTTCTCATGCTTTCATGCAGTCAGGCCATTGCTTCTCTCTCTTTCTCTATTTCTGTCTTAACTCAGTGACACTCTCCTACCCTCTTCAGGAGGTCTTCTGCCATGCAATACATCCATCTGTTGATAAGATGTTCTTATCTCCTCCTACTTCCTGTCTCTCCCAAATCTGCCTTACCATATCAATTTCTGTTTTTCTGTACATGTGACTGAGCCAGTGTAATTGGTTCTCCTTGATTTCAGTAATCGGTGCTACTTTGGCTTCTGCTCTGATGTCTTTAGTTCTTCATCTGTCCAACAGTATGTATCCTTCTACCCAATTTAGGCTTTCATTACCATCACCCCCCAGCTCCATTTTACTCATGGGTGCTAACCCTATCCCTGCTCTTGCCCTTAATCCCAACTCAGCACTTTAACTTTTAAAAAACTCTTTTCCTAACAGTCCCCTACTCAAGATACTTGAACACAATACCTATACAGTACACACATTTGCACTACTAAAGCTATCCTCTTAACTAGCCCTTACTTTATCCTTAGCCTGCAAATACTTGTGCACATACTCACAACCTTAATGCCAAAACTTTCAGCATTAACATACATAAACACACGCGCACACACACACACACACACACACACACACACACACACACACACACACACACACACACACTTACCTTAATCGAAAGCACATCCCATACACAACACTAACCTTTTGACATCAATGAGTGTGGCAAACCATACATCTGATAAATTACATTCAACATAAAAGCACAGCAGATTAGTCTGTTGATGAAATCAACATTTGCCAGACAAAACTGCTCCTGTATTTTATTGTATAACACTGCTCAATGAGTATACACCTTATGACTTTGAAGGTTTACCTAGATCAGATTCCAAAAGGGCTAGAAGTATTCTTGGACCCAGGTGTCAATACCAATAATGCAACTTTCTTGACGATATGGAGTGAAATCCAGAGGGCTGCATTGAGGATGTTTATTAAATGCCTAGTAAATTTTTAAGAGATCAACATTACTCAGCTGCAATGTACTATTTATGACACTACAAAAGTAGCAAATACTTTAATTAATTACTCCTCATATGATTCTTTGAATCAGGAGTTTGTTAAAACTAGGAACAATCTAAACAAAAAACTTAAAGCTAGAAAATTACTCATATTTAAATGTGATATTAATAACTATAAAACTATTGTGTTTACCTGGGGGAAACAAAAGAAAACAATTTTAGATTTGCTAAGCAAAATGTATTTTATAATAATGCTTCAGCAGTGGGAAATAATAGAAACAAAAGGAAACACGGTTCGGTCAATATAAATGAATTTTTTGTGTATCAGAATCCACTACAAATTTCACCAGTACTACAAACACAGATGTTTAGTCTTATAGGATCATAGGAAGTTACTAGGCTATTGGTCCTGAGGCCTTTACATGCCTAGCCAAGAATTTAACCCATGTTCCGACAAGCCAGTACCCGATGCCCCTGTTCAGGAGGGACACAGGTGGAATCCCAGAGGTGTATTTTCTGTTCCCCATCCAGTTATCAAAAGGAGATAATGAGGTACTCTGCTTGACATGGAGAGGGAGTCTATTCCACATAAGGGGGAGTCTCTGAGACACAATGTCCCGACAACAAGTCCTATTGATGTCACAGACCAGGGTGAGGTTGCGCGTGTGGGTTACTCGATTGGAGCTAGACTTGCAGATATGCAGCAGTCCCATCAAGATGGGGTCTGAGATTGCTTCATATGCCAGACAGAGGTCACCTCTGAGGAGTCTTTTAGCCTATCTGTGTAAGGTAGATGTTTGAGGCTCTGGATTCTCTTACTGTGAAACCTCTGTGGTCTCTCCAGCTGCTGCATGTGCTTTGTGAGGTACATGCCAAAAGGGGGGTTGTACTCAATAATGGGTCTTATATGGGAAGAATAAAGGGATGTTATGACCTCTTTGTCCTTGGATGAGATACCTTTCCTAATGAGGTGGGCCATGTAGAATGCTTTCTGTACAACAAAGAAAATATGGTGGTTCAAAAGTCAGGTTGCTATCAGCCTGAGTCCCCAAGTCCCTCACAACTTATTGTATGCTTAGGACCTTGTTATTAATGTGCTAATTTGTGGGTACATCACTCTCCCCAAAGAGGATGATGATGCATTTTTTTGGCATTCAGTTTGAGGCCATGCTTCTGGTATCAGTCATTTGTTTGGGTGAGACCCTCTTGGAGGATGTACACATCACTAGGGGAATTGATGACTGGGCCCAGTTGCAGTCATCTGCAAACTTGGTCAGCCATAGCCCACTGGGTTTGGCTTGCACCTCAGGAAAGTATATCCCAAACAACAGAGGCCCTAAGACTGATTGCTGGGCTATGCCACTTATTACAGGTCTACTGCTTGAGGTGGTTTGCCCTATTTTGACTAGGTGGGTTCTATCAGTGAGCCAGTTTGTTACCTATCTGGTAACATATGAATTGATGCCTAGTTGAAAGAGTTTATCTATTATACCTGAGTGGGGAATAGTATCAAAGGCTCTGGCCAAGTCATGGTAGATGGTGTGTACTGTCTTCCCCTTGTCTATGGCTTTGGTGACTTTCTCAACGAAGTCAACCAAATTTAACAGACATGACCTCCCCTTGATGAAACCAAACTGTGTGGGATCAAGTGTTTGGAGGTTGTCAATGTCCTTGTTATTGAGGTCCATGATAATCCATTCCATGGTCTTGCAGATCAGGCTAGTTAGGCTGATGGGTCTATAATTTCCTGGATCGGTGGATGCTCCACCTTTGTGCAAGGGGATGACAGTGGCTTCCCTCCACCAGGCTGGGACAAAGCTGGTATTCAGGTTTCGGTTGAATAGGGTGCGTAATGGTGCTGCAAGTTCCTGCCTGAGTTCATGTAGGAAGCAACCTGGGATTTTATCTGGTTCCATAGAAACTCTATTTTTTGCCTTTGAGAGGGCAGTGATGACTTGCTCCCTAGAGATAAGAGGAGGGGGGCAGGTGCTGGGGATGCCCTGATTTTCTGATGGGGGGACCTAGGGGTAAATTTTTCACTGAACCTGTCTGCCACGAGGTTGGCTGTGTCTATGGTGTTTGTCTATGTGGTGTCCTTTACCACCCATTCTGAGCAGATCTGAGTGCTTCCCTTGAGATTGCAGACATATGTGAAGAAGGCCTTATGACTGTCTTTAGTAGATGTGGCCAGGTTGGACTCGAAGTTTGCTTTGTAGGATTTCACTAGTGCTCTTATTTGCTTGTTCAGGCTAAAGAGAGATTGTTTCCAATTAGGCATCTGCTCCTTATTGGTCCTGGACTGCAATTGTGTTCCTTTTATTATAGAGTTTATTTATTGCAGATGTCCACCAGACAGGTTTACTCTTCCTTGAGGAGGAGAATTTTGTCCTTTCGGGTATTCCTGATTCATTGCAACTATATAAATGCTCATATAGTATTTTGGTGTAGGTTTGTTCATTTGTACCAGTTCTTATGGAGAGGGAGGGGGCTGTGAAGCTGTTTATACCTTCCCTCAGGAGGTTGTAATCAGCATTGCAGAAGTTGTTTGTTTCTTCCTACCTGGGGTGGGGCAGAGGTTGGGGGAGATGTTGACTTTGAAAGTGACCACTTTGTGGTTAGATCTTACCAGGAAGGATAACACTGTAGGAATGCTGCAGTGGTTATTCATGTTGGGTAATACAAAGTCCAAGATATTATTACCTCTTGTGGGGGTGTCAATCAGCTGATCAAAGGCATTTGCATTGACAAAATCAAGGAATATCTGGGCATTAGTGTTTGGCATGAGTACTTCTTCCAGTCTATGGTTGGCTAGTTAAAGTCACCCAGGATCATGGTAAAGGGTTGAGTCTTGATAGATTTGAAGAGGTCCAGATAGGTGGAGTGGACATCTTGAGTCAAAGTTGGGGGCCTGTAGCTAGCTATAATTTGAATAGGGGTCTTGTCAATGGTTAACTGCACCAGGAGTGTCTCTTGTGCATAATACTTTTTGACCAGCCTGGAAGTGTGTATGTCTTTAATATATATATTTTGTATATTGAAATCCATCTCCTTTTGCTTTCTTGCCCAAGGTTTTGGTCTGAATGTATGATAGGATGAGTAACCTGGTATGGCTGGAGTTGCTCTCCACAGCTTTAAACCAGGTTTCTGTGGCTGCACAAATGTTAGCATCTTCCAGGGTTAAGAATGCTTGCAATGAGTGCAGTTTTATGTTTAGACTCTTAGCGTTTAGCAGCATGACCTTTAATTTGCATTTTGATTACATTTTCATGTTGATAGCTTTGACCTCATGACATTGCCTAAAAAGGCACTAAGGGGAGGCATGGGCCTTTGCCAGAAGCCTGAAGCCCAAGGGCGACAGATACAGGCCATCTCTGGCAAAGTATCATGTTCTATCGATTATGTCTTCCCAGGCTGTCAAGTACTGGATCCCTTTGGAATGACACCAGAAACTAAGCCAATTGTTAAAGTCAATCATTTTCTGTTTATACTGAGGCATCATTCTGGGTGATGGTAGAATGCTGCTTAAGGCTAGGGACATACCTGCCTGGGACACATATTCAGCGAGTTCGATCATGTCTCTCTTCATATAGTCCAGGGAGGTACGTCGCAAGACATTCATGCCAACATGGACTATGACAGAGTCATAACATACCTGTTGTTGAGAGACTTGAGTGCATGTGTGATATGGTGGATTCTTGGACCTGACAAACAACTAACAGAGACTTTCGCCTTATCCAGCCTGGTGAAGGACACATCTGTGGGTCTCACAATGGAGTTTTCTGTGACTAATATGCTAGGTTTATGGTTAGATCTTAGGGGCTCTGACATACAGGTGTGTGGACTATGTGTGGTATGTGGTATGGTGGGCTGTGGAATTCCTGTGTGTTTTTGTCTCAGAGGTCTCTTTTGTTCGGGTATGTTTTTCTTGAAGACTTCCACATATGTGAGTGTGTGTTGTGAAGGAATGTGTGGTAGTTGTGGTGTGGTGCTTGTGTTGACAATGATATCAGTGCCAGATATACAGGCTTGTAAGGGAGAGAGAATAGACGCCAGGTTCTTAATGTAATTGCATCTCTCACAAATTGTGTTCTTAGGTGGTAGTAGTAGAGGGTTGTCCATGTACGTGAGGCAGTTGCTACACTGTCTCAGGATACCCATAGCAACCAGAATAGCAGGAGAAACCATAGGAAACTCTCTATCCATATTTGTCAGAATCGGAGGGAGAGAAGCCAGAGAGAGCGAAGGGGTAATGGGTGGAAGGTCTAAGATGAGTATTACTAGGTGATCACACAACTCACAGTATGCAAAAATATAGTTGAACAGTAATGAATTGCAGTAAACTGCAGTTAAATAGCAATTAATTGAAGGAAATAGCAATGAAATATAGTTAAACAGTAATTAAATGCATCTAATCAGTAAATTAAACAGTGCAAATGTGATAATTTAGCTATACAGCACAGATAAAATGATAGGCAAGTACAAATGCAATAAAATATGTGAAAATAAATGAAAAAGTACTTAGACTGGTCTTGGAGCCTCAGAAAAATTGTAAAACATCCTAGAGATGATGCACCTCAGCAAAATCTGGTTCAAATAAGCCCACACCAGCTCAAATGCAGGGTTTAAATATCAAAAAAAATTTTAAATTCTAGTAACACAGAAATCTAGCCAATCCTGCTAGCTCCTGCTCTTTTTAACAATCAGCTTGTGCCAGACAAGGTCTAGGCAGCCCTGCTACTCTCACTAGCGGAGAAGGTAATCCCCTTCCAACACAAGATGACTGCCAGAAACACAGAAGGCAAACACAAAATGGCCACTAGAAACACAGAGGCAAACACAAACAGCTCTGGATGCAGAAAACCTGTATCCAGAATATACAACTCAATTTATATAAATTATATAAATATATATATATGTGTGTGTGTTTGTGTGTTTGCATCTATGTATGTATGTATGTGTGTGTGTGTGTGTGTGTGTGTGTGTGTGTGTGTGTGTGTGTGTGTGTGTGTGTGTGTGTGTGTGTGTGTGTGTGTGTGTCATATATAGATAGATAGATAGATATAGATATATAGACGTAGATACATAGATAGATATAAAACTATAAAATATCTTACCTAACACATCTTTTGCCTAATTATCATGCTAGCTCAAATACAATGTTCTTATCAATGTTTTATGTTTATGGAGCTTTTCTCCCTGGGTCTTCACTGAAAAGGGGTCTTGCATGCCCCAGTAAACAAATGCACTAAATAAATAAATTCTTATTGTCATTTGCCAGTTAATCCAAGCTTAAACAACTTTGAGAATGATAAATTGGTTGAAACTTGTCTAATAGAGTTTAGGATGATGATGAGGTCTCACTTCTTAGTAAAGGTTGAAATTTCATGTGCGGCCTTAATGTTTCCAAGTATCAAGCAATTCTGGAATTTAAAGGAGTTTTCCAGCTTATTGAAGTACGGGCTACAGAATAAACTGAGTACAACTGCCTCATTTGTACTTAATATAGTTCATTTTTAGATTTTATGACTCTACATTTCAACTCCTTACCATCTGCCAGTGCAATCACTTGAGAATAATGTTATTAGAGATCTACATAAGAATGATGCTAGTATATTTAGTAAACGTATACACGATTTATATCAATCTGAGTGTAATGCTCTTTCCAGAATAAAATCACAAAGGGAAGCTGCTATTATACAACCAGATAAGGGTAGAGTAATGGAGGTTTGGGACATTAACTACTACAGGCATGAAGTTTACATCAAATTAATAACCCACTGCAAAATCATAAGCTTTTTATTGTTCCTATTTCCATTTTCAAATAGCCAGATAGATTAATTTCTGTCACATCCTGTTCACAGTACTGCAATCTCAATGCAAAGAAGAGGAACCCTATGGTACCAAAATCTGGCTGTCATTTTTATTTGTCACAGAAAAGTCACAAACAAATACATACTCCAGCTAGGCATATAGCTTCTAATGGTGGTTACCTCACAGTGCCTAATTTTACATTTCTGGAATTATTCTTAAAAATGGAATTACTCTTTGTTAGGGTCTATGTCAATAACATTACACACATTTTACAGGTCATGAATGAATGGCATGTTGAATTATTATTTTTTTATGTACCCTGGATATATTTTCATTGTGCATTTCTATATTGATGATCTAAGGATTTAGTCAGGGAAATGTTTTTGAATGTGGCAGATCTTTATAATGACACATTTGGCTATTTTTGTTGAGTTTGTTGAATATATAGATATATATTTTATATATGAATGTATTCTACCTTTAAGGGAAAGTAACCATCAGCTGCATGGCACAGCAATGGAGGCAGTTTTTGATCCAACTTATGCTGATTTCTTTATGAGTTTTTAACTTGATTTTATTCATAACTCTAACACAAAACCATTTTTTTCAATATACTGAGACAAAGCATCAGTACCTCAATTGCTGTTGGCTGGTATGGAATGGAACTGATTTACAGCAATTCAAATCCATGCTTGTCATAAAAACTGTGTGCTCTGATTTTTACATGTTTTACATGTTTGTGCATTGTACTAAAGATGCATGTACAGATACTATTAAGGATGTATTCTGAGTGTGTCCTTAAAGAAGAAATATAAATTTTGTGGAACCCCCATACTCAGCTAATGCGCCCCCAGGTCAGTGGGTCCTATGTGACTGCCTAGGTCACCTAGTGCTGGATCTGGCTCTGTCTGTACACAAACCATGCCTTTTAAGCCACTTGATGTAAATGTGCTTTGAGGATTCCCCATCTTATTCAGATTCCTGCCTTGTGGGCAATTGACCCCTTCATTATCCAGTTTGCAACCAGAAGTTAAAAACTGTCAGCTTTGGTGTCTGATTAATATGTGAACAAGTCCTTTATTACTTTGTCATCTTTGTCAGTAATAGTAGTATTGAAATTCATCTTTTTTAGATTTATTTTTGATGAATGTAATCTAAATCCCAGCTGTATGCTTATTTATAACCTCTTCACAAACCTTGTCTATTAACTGATAGGGACCACTTCTATTTACCTTGTTATCATTTTATAATTTCTACTATAAAGAAGTCTTATCAGAGATTGTATGAGCAATTCTGAGAAATGGTCTGCAGAGAAAGGTGGTCTTGATGTGAATAATTTGGTAGTGTAATGTAAACATTTGTTAACCGCAATATTTTAACTAAATAGTCTTGATTTTAACCTTCTATCCCCCTAATCTATTCCAGCAGCAAAAGGCACAGAAACATCATAGCCAATATGAGCATTTATTGAAACAGTACTAATCTTTATTTAACTGTTTAACAATATTGCAACTACAAGCAACTCATTCAATAACATAGATACAAAGCTGACATTTGCCACCTGCACATTAGCTTGTTTGATTATAGTGCCCCCAGCTTGATAGACTTTTCTCAGAGCATCATGGACTCCTCACTAGCCCCAAGCAAAGTATTACCCAAATGACTCAGGAAAGCAGGGAGGAATACAAGGAGTGAAAGCTGCACCATGGCTGGCCACTAGGCTGCCCCTGCTGACTGCCCTCCCCTTTTCTGACCATGATTAGCTCCTATCTGACCCCACAGAAGGCAAATAAATGCGAGCCTATAACCATATGTGATGCCAGGGAACCACCGTGCATGTTGCCCCCAGAACACCAAATTTTTATCACAGAGCATTGTGGACTGCTCATTAATCCCAACCAGAATATTACCCAAATGACCCAGAAAAGCAGGGAGAAATACAAGGGTTGAATGCTACCCCATGACTGCCCACTAGGCTGCCCTGCTGATTGCCCCCTTTCCTGACCATGAACAGCACCTAGCTGACCACCCAGAAGCAGTGGTGGCTGGTGACTTCAAATTAAAGGTGGGCTGCAGGAGACAGCTGAATGGGTGGGGCCAGTGGGAAAGGGTGTGGCCAACTAAAAAGGAGTGGAGCTATGCTCAAAAGCACAACAACTGGAACTTTTAATTAAATATGCTGCCCTAGGTACCAAACCATCAGTATGAGCATCCAATCAAGACAAAATGAAGTGTAGAAGAAAAAAATATTTCAATGCATTGGCTACATGACAACTTACTTAATAGCTAGATGGAAACACAAAGGTCGTGAGGCATGAAGAAATAAATTACTTTTTCAATACATTACTGGAGTGTCAGTCAAGAGCAGTTCTAATTATAATTTATATTCAGCTTTATAAAATTACCAAGTAATATGCTGAACGTAGCAGTTTCTGTGATACCCCCACTTGTAAAAATTTTCTTATCCAAAAAAGACCTGCTGCCTGATAACAACTATCTACTTGTTTTATGGAGAAGACATGATCAAAGTAAAAAATGAACAGCAAACAAGAAACAAGCTCCAGATAAATTGCTTAAAGGATTACTGCACAAGTTATGGACCACACATGATAGATTAGCATTCTGTTTAGTTTACGGATAAAGCCTGCAAAGATGACTACAAGTCTCCAACAAATGTAATGAGCTTCTGAAAATACTGTAATCCTGTCCTTTATTACAAATACTGTCATATGCATTTCAATACCTAGGGCTTATACGTTATCTAGTTATGTAAATATTCCCTGCACAGCAACAACAAAAAGGCTTTCAATGTTGGTAATTCTTTAACAGCACGCTTATTAAAGCTTACTTGTATCTTACAATCTCCAACAAGCTTACCTGATGGTCATTAAAACATTGCTACTTAAACACAGAGCAACAGGGCACTGCAACAGCCTGCATTTTCTGAATAATAAGAAGCATAAATCAACAGTATAAAAATATGATAGAAAACCAGAAAATTCTGCAAAATCAAGGACAGATGAAAAGCCACGGTCGTACTTGTGGTCTACCTTGGATGGGGGAATACTCTGCACAACTGTTCCTTGCCTTGCTTGGACACATCCAAAGCCACTACAGTGGGGAGTGGGGTGCAACAAGTATGTCACAATTTGAAATGTCTCTGGCTGACGGTGATGGCTCATACCTCTCAACCTCAGAGCAAGAAATCTGGACAAAGCCATACATAGAAGTGGTTCACAAGCCCAAAAATAAGAACATTTTTTTTAAATATTGCTCTTATAAACTTAGAAAGATAATAGACTAGTAGTAGGTCTTGCATTAGTATGAATTTTCTGAAAGGTATGAGCTCTGAAACTCAAATGTCTGCCATTATTTTCTAACTTCAATCTTTAATGAGTTGCCACTAATTTGCCAGAAAACCACAATTTTATGAAAAACTGACCACAAATGTGATGCAAACATATAAAATTGCCACAAAATATAGCTGGGAACCTGTCAAAGAAGGGACACATTTTTAATATTAGTACTGTTAACTTGAGCAGCTGACAAAGTAAGATAATCTACATATGTTTCTGAAATAAAAGTAATCTATAGCTCTGATCATTACAGTTATTTGTAATTGTGAACTCTCCACATTTTCTTCCAAAATTGCTATTTTGCAGAGGGATTATTAATGGGAGAGCAACATTTTGAGCCAAAATTGGGGATAGTTGAGAGGTTTGGAATTCTATAAAGCAATTTATTTGCATGTACCTTTCAACCTCTTAATGCAGGAAATCTGGATAAGGCCAAATATATTGGGGACTAAAAATTGCTCTTGTATAAACTCAAGACAGTTGATAGAATAACAGGCCTTGCTTTAGCATGCATTTTTTTCTGAAGGTTATGACATCTGAAACTCAATGTCCGTCATTATTTAGTGACTTCATTCCTAAATGATTTGCCAGAAAACCACAAATGTTATGAGGAACAAACTAAAGATAAGAAGCAAAAATCTGGACATTTGAGAGGTATAGTTCAGCCAGGGCTGTCTTTGAGTTTTCTGCCCTTCCCCCTTCACAGAATCATGGTCGAATGGAGCCTCCCCTGCAGTCATTCCAATGTCCCATTCCTTGGTTATTTTGCCCCATTTACCATAAACACTGTAATGTGCATACTGCTTTACTTCTGCAATGATTTGGATTTCATTTGAAAGTTTTATTTTGCATTTTACAGCACAAACACTATCTGCTAAACAAAACAATGCAGTCTCACACTGAAAATAGACTTAGCATTAAAACTTCTCTGCCCTTGAAACTCAGATTCATAGAAACAGCATTGAAACCCACATTCAAGGAAAATGAATTTTGCCAGTGGCAGATAAAGATTAACTTTGGACTGTTTTCAAATCATAGGCCCCTTGAACACAAAACATGCACATGCTCTTTGATACACTTTCCTGATTGTATTAAATTATATTCCTTGTACAATACAATAGTGTTGTTAGAGGGCATTTTAAATTTATTGTTTTGAACATTTTTCCAGTAAACAATGAAACAAAATGCATGCACCAATAATGACAAAACTGCCCAATTCAGAACATTTCCATCATAAAAGTCTACTCAAACTTCTACAGTCCACCAGTATCAGTAAATATGCACAATCTGAAGAAGTAAAAGTCATCTAAATTCCACATTAAAGAAATCTGTAACTAATGAAAAGGTTGTTGCTAGCAAACAACTTTATATGTCATTGTTTCATCTACAAATAAAGTACATGTTGCCCTTGAGGAATAAATTGCCTATGCTGCATTAAAAAATGATAAGCTAGTAATATCACAACAGGGAATGGATGGCAAACAGATAGGTTCATAGTTACTAGGTATCTTCACCAAAAAGGACTGCAGCATCCACCCCCTTTACAACACAGTACAGCATGAGCAATGCATCTATTTACTGTGGGAGTAGAACCCACAGCCTTCTTCATCAAAAGCAAGTACACTACCTGTTGTGCTATTAACAATGCAAGCCGACTCAGCATAAGCAGCACTAAACTTCTGTTCCCCTGCAGCTCTCAGCTCCTTGTAAAATCTACTCAACACTCAGCTGTATCTCTGAACTTTGTAGCACAAGAAATCTGAAAAAAAGTCAAAATGTATTTTTTGGGGGGGCAAAAGCCCAAAAAACAGGGACACATTTTAAACATTGCTTGTATAATGTTGGAAAGTTGTTAGAATAAAATGCTGTGTTACCACCATACATTTCACTGCCAAGGCTTAAACCCAGGACCTGTGCAAAACAGTCAGAGCAACATACCACTATGCCAAATCAGCTGTTTTGTGAAAGACAGGAAGACAAACTTAAATGGCTACCATTTAGTGAATTCAGTTCTCACCATAGCTGTTAACCTCTTAGCACAAAACACATGAACAAAGCCAATAATTGTGGAATACAGCATCCAAACATATTCAGCAAATTCAATTCTCACCATAGCTCTCAACCTTAGCACAAAACACCTGGACAAAGTCAATAATGGGGGATACAGTCCCCAAAATAGGGACTAATTTCAAATACCCATGTTATAAACTTAGAAGATTGCTAGAATAAAAGGTTTTGTGTTACCATGTACTTTCTGAAGAATATGAAGTCTGAAATTCAAATGCCTGTTATTTTTATTTATTTAACATTTGTTAACCAGGAAAGTCTGACTTGGAACAAAAGCCAAATTTCAGCAGAGACCCAGGGAGAAACACCACAGACACATGTCTTTGTAAGATGGGAGGACATGCAGACTCCACACACAAGGCACCCAAGCGAAGAATCAAACCAGAAAACCTGTAGCTGTAAGGCAATAATGCTAGCAGTGCACCACTAACAGTACTGACTGTTCATGGAAAAACAAATATACAGAAACCACAGATTTTATGAGGAACAGAACAAATATAAGGCAAAGGTCTGCAAACGTTTTTTACAAATGGTGGTGGGTAGGGAATTCAGGCCCTTGCCACCTTGCATCCAAGATACAGAGTTCAAGCTTGAGGTATTCTCTACCCACCACCATGTATTTGCCTTCTCTCTAGCCAGAATATAGTGACTGAGGCATTACTCACACACACACACACACACACACACACACACACATACACACACACACACACACACACACACACACACACACACACACACACACATGTCCATCCTCAGCCCGTAAATCCACTAAAGCAGTTCAGCATCTCCGTGCCTATAAATCCACTTTCAGTAGTGTCCTCCACCTCAGTCCATGCACGCTAACGGCCCTTCTGGTAGGTTTCCCAGACTGCTGTTGATGTTGGTTTCCCGCAAGAGTAGGCTGGAAGCATCAGATTGCTGAATATGCAGTCAGGTGTCATTCGGTCCGCAGATGTCATCACTGCACAGACTTCTGGGTGGCAGGGTAGAGATGCCATTCTCCCCTTATCCAGACTGCCTGGCAGAGCAGTCTGGAGTTCTGAGAGAGTACCAGGAACTCCAGGACTCATTCATTTTATTGTTCTGTTTGATTTCCCTTTTCTTCTCCGTTCATTCTGTTTGATTTCCCTTTTCTTCCCCGTTTATTCTGTTTGATTTCCATTTTCTTCCCCGTTCATTTTGTTTGATTTCCCTTTTCTTCCCCGTTCATTCTGTTTGATTTCCCTTTTCTTCCCCGTTCATTCTGTTTGATTTCCCTTTTCTTCCCCGTTCATTCTGTTTGATTTCCCTTTTCTTCCCCATTCATTCTGTTTGATTTCCCTTTTCTTCTCAGTTCATTCTGTTTGATTTCCCTTTTCTTCCCCGTTCATTCTGTTTGATTTCCCTTTTCTTTCCCGTTCATTCTGTTTGATTTCCCTTTTCTTCCCCGTTCATTCTGTTTGATTTCCCTTTTCTTCCCCGTTCATTCTGTTTGATTTCCCTTTTCTTCCCCGTTCATTCTGTTTGATTTCCCTTTTCTTCTCCATTCATTCTGTTTGATTTCCCTTTTCTTCTCCATTTCAAGGTGGGGGGCTGCAGTTCTGCAGTTCTATAGAATGAGCCGCCCCTGCCCAGAAAGTAAATAAATGTGAACTTATAACCATATGTGATGCTAGAGAACCATCATGTGCTACCTGCCACAAATAACATATTCTTATAACTGAAATTGGAATCAACACTTAATCTTAAACACATGTTTCTTCTGCATAGAAACTCTTATGAATTTGTGCAGCATCAGTGCAGCTGGAGAATTTGTCAGCAAGATTTGTCTAAAATTACTTGCTGGCCCTGCCATTGCTGATCAGTCTTAGACCTGCAGATACAAATAAGACTTGAATCATGGGTGAGTGATACATCCCTCAAGTTAAAGAGAGCAAGGGTTCACTGACTCAGAAAGCCCCTCAGTGCAGCCAACACAGCAGCATGACACAAAAAACATAAGAAAGAAAATCTCCAAGCACAGTGTAAGATCTCTTGAGAATATTGATTTGTCACCTACTACAAAAGGGTCTCCTTGAATCCCTGGAGAAGTCCTTACTTTTTCCCAGGCAAGCAATAATCTGGAGTTGTTCCAGGTTTTGGAAAAAATAGGAAAACCTGACATATATGGTAAAGACTAAGAGCTGTTAGATGAATGAAAATGTTTTCTGTGGCCTCATTTAAGATGCTGCCCAACACCAGGTAGTGGCTGACTAAAAGAGAATACCAAGTCCTATCACCAACTGGTAAGCTCTCGCAAAACTCAAAAAGGTTTGAGAGCTGCAGCATATGACTTTTTTGTACTGGGGCCCATAGACCTACAAACTAAACTTCCCATGCATCTGGGGCCAAAGTACAGAATCTGGAAATTTACAGGTGAGAGGCACTACCAGCTATATTACTACATTTACCTAGAATATGACTGTCTGCAGATGAAAACAATGTAGAAGATAAACATTTTTAACAATGATTGGACCCACTTGATTTGTATATATTCTTAAGGAGGAGCTGCACTCCATCCTGGTTGTCAGAGTAGAAAATCACACTTATGTTTTAGAGAAGCTCTTGATACACTACTGCATCCATACAGATGGACATCAGCTCAAGGAATACAACATCTTTTTTTTACATTATGGGAACCAGGAAGATAGAAAAAGGAACCAAAAAAAAAAAAAAAAAACACTGACCTCTGTAGTAAGCCTTCATCACTACTACTCCATAGTTGAAGATCTTGAGATGAAAGCCATCCTTCCTGCCAAACAGAAATCCTATTGTACTTGGCCGAGAAGAAGCACCATGATCATAAGTTTTTTTTTTCACTCTACCCTTCAATTTCATTCGGTGATGCTTCTATTGACCACCATTTAAGAGGATGGCCAAGGCCCTAGTAAATGCCTTCCATGGGGCCATCACCATATAGGCAACATTAAGGAGCCTCAGCAGTTCCATAACTTCTTTTCACCTGATTTTTTGGAAGCAAGGAATTTGGCAATGCTTTACTTCAAGTAGGCTAACTTGGATGCTGGGAACCTAAAGGTAGAGGATACCACATCAATTTCCATCCCAAAGAATACTAAAGCCCTGGATGGACTCTTAATTCTATCTTCCACGAAGGTATGGCACAGCTGAATAAAATGTTCCACAATGTTCCATATAGTCCCTAGCAGTTTTTTTTTCCTTTTCCTGTGACTTGGAATAGATCTAGATGGTGAGCTGGAACTGTAGTAGAGCTCCCTATCAACACTAGTGGAAAGCCATACTAAATTTCTCAACACATTGCCCATGGATCACATAGCCAATGGACATGGTCTTGCCAAAGTAAAAGTGGTTTTCAAAACGCATACCCAACAAGGGCCAGTCATCCTTGCAAATAGGTAGCAAGTAGAAGACAACTGCAATATCTAACTGTGCCCTGCAAGAATCAGGTAACCTCTTGATAATCCAGATGGAGTCATCTAGAGAAGCATACTGAACCTCGGCATCTTCCTGGTTAATGCCATCAATGACTGACAATCTTACTGTAAATGATAAGTTGTGAATATGTCCATACTGAACTTTTTTCTTAGGTACTACACCAAAAGCAGAAAATCTAAAGGAAGAGGAGCAGGGACCAACAAAGGGATCCACAGTCATGCTGCCCCCAACTTCTTTATTAAGAAGGTTCCTGACAGCATCTTCCTTGCTTATAACTGAATTCAGGTTTCAGCAGAATTTTATACTGAGAGTGGCCTTAAATTTTATTTGAAAACCCTTGCAAAAAGCCTTGTAAAATTTCTTGCTTTGATAACATATCAGGGTAATCAACCAACAGCTTGATCAATGCCTGCACTGTGATGGAGGATTGTGAAAAGCTACTTGTGTTGAAAGCCTCAAAAGGAATTATTTCCCTGTAGGCCCCAAAAGGAGCTATCACCCCTGTTGACAGGCTCTGATGAGGAAGAGGAGTGATTTGACTCTCCCCTGGTGATTGACTTTGGGTACACTTGTCCCTCCCTGGCCCAGTACATTACAACAAACTGTCCCTTGCCACAATGAGAGTAAACATATACAAAACAACAGGTTAGCCACAAACATATAACACTGTTAAAGAACCAACACAACCTCAACCTCCCTTTTTATTCTTCCACCCCACTAACATCTGCAGACTTGATCTATCTATCATGACACCTAACTAGGTGTCCAAATACCGCTCCTCCCATCTAAGTGACCTAACTGCCTTCAGTTTTTAAATTTTCTAGTCATACCACAGCTATGCCTCCACTCTTCATAAACGTTGAGTTCCTTGGATGGTGAAAAAGCATGTCAATAGGGATAGGGCTAGTCGGAGTGCCTTTTTCTATAATGACAGCCATGCAGTGGATGAAACCCACTACCCAGGTATCCCAACTGCAGATTCTGGCCTTACTCAAGTGATTACTGACTGTACCAACCAAATCTCCTAAACAACTTATGCTGCTTGCATGCAACCAGAGATGTCTGTGTCAAAAAACAGCATGTTGACCACAGGACCAAGCCATACTTAGCAAAACAGTTGGTGAAAAGGTGAATTATTTGACACAGTTGATATCAAATCCTTTGCTCCTGCTACCTCTGATTCCATAAGGTGCTGACTTAATTAAGTATGGCCTAATTTGGAAATGTCCATATATTCCCATCCAGCTATTTCATCCATCATCCTGTGAGGGATGTGAGCTACAATGGTTGCCCCTAGAGTCCAATAGCTGGTATCATGCCATCTACTGGCTGTCGTCCCACATCAAGGGCACTAAGCTGCTGAGTGGTCAAGGGCAACTGGGTAAAGGTCAGGAAGCAAGAAGCATCAGTCATGCCCACCAACTCAACCACCCACCAGCAGTGGGTATGTGCTATAATATACAAAAGGTTCTTTGGAGAAATAAAACAAACTGCTTAGCCCCTGCCTTCTCCTCATACCATCCTGAGTGTATTAAAAATTATATTACAACACCCCCCTTGAAATCATTCCCAACACCAAGCTTCTCGACATTATCATTGATGAAGAACTAAAATTTGATACACACATCCACTCCACAATCAAGAAAACCCACCAAAAGATAGGTCTCATCTACAGGCTTCCTCAGCCCCTCTACCCATCAAACCCTTGCATCCACCTTCCTGCTACCCTCTCTAATGTATGGTGCCCCTCTGTTCACCAATCTCCATCTTGACCTATGATCCAAACTCGAATCCTGCTACCACAAGATCTGCAAATTTGCAATCAATTCAAAAAACTCATCCCACCACTGCCACTCCTTCTTCACCCTCAACTGGCTTAAACTACCCAACAACCTCAGTTACCTACAACACATCATTGCCCACAAGCTTATTTTTAAACCTGCCAACTTCCCATCTCTTGCTACATTCTTAAAACCATATATATCCAACCGCTCACTCAGATCCAAAAAACAAAATATCCTTCAGGTCCACAAACCAGCATGGCCTCCTGGCCAACTACTACTGTCCTACTCCTTAGCTAAACAGTGGAACTCTCTCCCCCTAACCAACGCAACCTACCAAACCATACAAATTTCAAATCTCAGCTACTCTCTTTTCTCATTTCACACTCTAACATAAATCCCTCTCAACCCCCTCTCTTTCTACCTTGCACTGAAATCATCATCAGTTACCATTACTATTGACAATCTCTCCCCTACCAGGGACTGATTTTTCTCTCTAATATCTAATGTACTATACTTTCCAATACAAATATACTGGTACTTTCGCCATACATAATGTTCACCTAACCTACTAAGGGCTAGTAGCTATATGTTTAAAATGTTAACTTACTAAGAACTTATGACAAAATGTTTATTTTTTTGTAAATGTTTAATTTTCTGTATGAACTGTCTTTCTTTTGTAACATGTGACATGTAACTTGCAATATCTTGGAGTTTTTCTCCCTGGGCCTCCCCTGAAAACAGGCTCGTTATGGCCCAGTGGACTTCCCCAGTCATCAAACTTAAATAAATAAATAAATAACTACATAAATAAATAAATAACTTGTATAATACAGCACCACTTGTTAGAGTGTATTTTAAATTTTTAGGTTTGAATATTTTTCCAGTAAGCAATGAAACAACATGTATGGACCAATAATGGCAAAACTACCTGTTATAGAACATTTCAACCTCGCAAGGCCACTATGACTTCTCTCTTTACAATCCACCAGTATCAGTCAATATACATAATCTCTGCAAAAGTAAAAGGGGGAAAGGTTAAGCAAGAAGCATCGGCTATGCCCACAAACTCAGCCACAACTCATCTAAACGTTTCTCCAGATATTCCTCTACTAACTGCCCGATTAGTTAACGGAGTAACAACAGGTTGCACAATGGTAGAAGGTTTTCTGGTAGGCTGTCCTTCAGAAGGATCCACCATACCCTTGTGACCTCTATGCTTAGGTCCCTTGTGATGCTGTGTGGAGAGAGAGAGAGAGAGAGAGAGAGAGAGTGAGAGAAAAAAGCAGCACATTCATGAATCATAAATGTGAGCTGAAGTTCTAAAACCCTAGAAACTGCAAATAACATAAAAAGCCTGAGTGTTGGTAAACAAAACTAAATCAAGGGAACACAACTACCCCTACTCTCCTTAAATCTGGACACAACCAAAACCTTTGAACTCATAATGCTTGTGTCAAGAACCAGCACCTTAACTATGAGGCCAAGACATACACATTGAAGGATGGTGAAAGAATTATTTGCAAAAGAAAGCAATTATGGAGAGATGCTGAGGCGTATGTGCTATAATAGATAGGTGGTTTGGAAGCAGGGAACTAATTGGGTTGTAAATGCCCCCACCCCCATAGCCCTCTGCAAATTGAATCACATATTATTTGAAATGTTCATTTTTATTTATTTTTTTATATTTTTTTCTCTTGTTAGAGCCTGACCGAGGGAGCAGACAGTGGACATCATGCCCCAGATGGATCATGTCTAGGATAGTTACATACCAATAAATGGGACTAAGGCAGGATGATTACCCGTGACAAAAAATGAAAATAATTGGAGTTATAAACTTCTTTTGTTTCAGAAAGATCATGGTACTTCTGATTCTCTTACTCTGTAAACCTAAAGTGATAACAGTATTACTAGTAAAGTATGTTTACAAACCCATCAAATCTGCTGGGCATTGCCTGTACTTGTACAAGGTTGCTAAGGCCTGGAACTCCTTACCTGTATCCATCAGGTCAATACCCTCCCTCCCTCTCATCTTTCAAAACCATTCTGAAAGGCTTCCTAGATAAACATTATAATAACTTACCAAAAGATTTGCACATCCTAACCATCAAACTATGAAAAAATAAATTATCAGAATAATGATAAAAATGATCTTACATGCAACTAAAACTCATTGCTTCTGGACGGGCCAGATAACTACTTGTGTAAGGCCAGATAACTACTGGTATAATAGAGGTCCAAATTTGTAAAGATTCTTGGTACTTCTTGGATAAGATTAATTCTATCAGCTTTAATACTAGTAACAACTTTCTTACTATTGATGTCAAGGATCTGTATACGTGTATTCCCCACACAATAGCCATAGAATGGGTTGGAATTTTGCTTAACAAATACAGAACTCCAAATAGTGAAATTAGGTTAGTTATGGAATTAATTGATATAGTGTTAACTAATAACTTTGTACTCTTCCAAGACAAGTTTTACCGTCAAAAAGTAGGTGTAGCAATGGGATCGCCTTGTGGGGCCAGTATTGCTGACTGTGTCATGGCGTATTGGGAGTCCCAATATGTTTTTAATAGTTCTAGTAATACTTTTAGGGACTCTTTGGTCTCCTACACCTGCTATTTGGATGATATTTTCGTCCTATTTAATGTTGACGAAACCCTTAGTGCTAACTTTGTGCAATATTTGAACACCACCACAGAGTTTTTACAGTTTACATCTACTTTTAGTGCTAACTGTATTGCATTTTTGGATATTAGCTTGAATAAAGAATATGAGTTGAACTGTTACACAGCAAAAATCTATAGAAAGCCAACTTATTCCAATACCTTTCTTCACTATTCTAGTAACCACCCATTACACCAAAAGAAGTAAATAAACGTTTTTTATTTTAGCCCTTACTATTTTGACTACGTTTTTTAATTTTTTAAGTGAATTTTTTATGGTTTGGAGTTTCTGTTTGTTGGACCTGATTTGTGTTCTATTTCACATGGTATAATAGTGGGCCATATGTGTTGCCATGGTAGTACTCCTTAACTTTATGTAGTATCACCCATTAAAATATAACACATATGTCAGCTCATATTAATAAGGGTTAAATAACCTTTACATTCTTCAGTGTTCAAATGAACTAAAAGTGTTTAATACCTACCGCATGCCTACTCATGCTTTTTCATTATAATGCTAATAGATAATTCACTGGAATCTGTAATCATACCACTCAAATTCTACAGCAGGAAATCTGGACAAAGCTATAAATAATGGATGGACAAACGCCCTGGAGACAATTTTTACATATTACTCTTACAAACTTAGAAAGTGAATTGAATAACAGATTTTGCATTAGCATGAGTTTTCTAAAGGGTACAAAGTCTGAAACTCAAATGCTGACTTAAATCATCAATACTTTGCCAACAATTTGGAAGAAAATCACAATTTTATGAAAAGTGGGCCAAAAATATGAGGTGGAAATCTGGACATTCTTCAAATATCTGTACAGTTGAGAGGTATGTCTGTAATTACTAATACATCAATGGACTGAGAGACTAAAGGGGGAATTCAATAAAGCCTACATGGAGTGATTTTTCCATGTAGGCATAGTGGCATGGAGCTTATATGGATGGAAATAAGCAGCCGTGCTATCCAGTAAGCAGAGCATATGGGCATGCATGAGTGTGCGGACACGGAAGTGTCTGTGGCATGCAAATCACCTCATAAGCAGGTGAATTGCATGCAAATGAGGGTGTTGGAGTGATCCAGCAAGCAGATAGGCAGTACTGCAGACCCCGTGTTGGTGTCCAAAGTGTACAAGAAAGTAAAAATGGAACAGGGGCTGTAAAAGCTATTTTGAAGATCAGAAATTATATAGTAGGCACAGATATGTGCAAAACTATGCCCTGTGGGTAAAAAAAAATAATGTAATAAATTATTTTTTTTAAATACCCATATTATGTTAGTGCTGCATACAGCAGAGCTCAAGCATGCCGTTATGCAAAAAAAAAAAAAATACTAAAAAGTATAAAAACTAAAAATAAGAAATATGTGAGAATAATGCATTATAGGGCCCTGCATGGCATATGTACAATTGTAGATTTCAATGGTTGCTAAGGAAGCAGGCCCTGGAATAGTGAAGTATCCAGGTTGTGTGCACAGATCTGTATTCAAATGAGGTGGGGTTACTGAATAGCAAAAATGGGCTACTGTGTCCACAGATAAAATCCGTTTAGGCCCAGAACTATGTTGGTGTCCACAGAAGAGCTAGCTGACATCAAAAGGAGCTGAGTCACTATATGTTAAAGTGGATTGGAGCTCAACAGTGCCCATTTGCTCTGTGAGCCACTCAGCTAAGCAGGAGGGTGTGTCCAGTGCTGCTAAGTTTTATTTAGCTGCAGGTCACATGTTTTAGCTGATTTAAACTCTGCTAAGCATGCCTGTCCATGGGGGTTTTGTCCAGACTGCTGAGCAGTGTTTATAACAGCACCTCAAGTTTGCGTGCCACGCCGCATTGCTTAGCAGGGAGGCAGTTAAGAAAAAGGAAATTGCATGGGAAAGCCAATCATGTATAAATTATTGGTAACCCCTGTTCCACTTACATTGGGCCATTCAAACCTCTCAGTGATATACCTGACAGGTAGAATGCATCATAATTATTCAATCACACAAGCTGCATCTGCAGCAGAGCACTATAAAGTATGCATACACCCTACAATCTGATTTTTCCACCCATACTCTGCATCATTGTTGTACATACTTGGGAATTTTAACTGACAGAATGCTAGGGGCTGCTACTGCTCTGCTACACCTGTATGTGCTAGAGGCTGTGGTCAGTGATGATGATCTCACTGACACTAGTCCTAGACTGAGAAGAAGAGTGTTCAGGCCCACGGTAACCTTCCCAAAACTACAGAAGCTGGAGATTGTAGAGAACTACAGGGTGGAAAGGGACATACTACAAGAACTCACTGAGCTCTGCCTCCCTCAACTCAGACTCACAGCCAACACAGAGAACCCATTCTAATGGAAACAAAGGTATGTGTAGCTCTTAGATATCAGCTACAGGTACTTTTCAAAGACCAACTGGGGACATGATTGGGGCCTCACAGGCATCTGCATACAGGGTACACCACCAATTCCTGGCTGCCATGCAAACACATGCCAGTGAGCACATTTATTTACCCCACACCCCTTAGGAGAGGGACAGCTATATACGTCTCTTCTACCATGTACCACACTACCCTGAGGTACTGGGTGCCATAGACTGCACTTATGTACACATTTAAGAACCACCCAGTGAGGAGGGTACAGACTATGTGAACCGCATGAGGTATCACTCCATTAACTGCCAGGTTGTGTGGAATGCCCTGGACATTATCATGAATGTGCGTGCTGGCAACTCTGGTAGTTATCATACCTCCCATATCTGACATGCATCACAGCTGTATTAGATGTTTGCCAGGAGGGACATCCCATATGGCCATCTACTGGGGGATGCTGGCTACACACTGGAGTCGTAGATTATGACACCAATCAGAAATGCACACACACACACACACACACACACACACACACACACACACACACACACACACACACACACACACAAGAATGCCATAATGAGACACATGCTCAAACTAGGAACATCATAGAGCATGTGTTTGGGCTGCTCAAGTCAGTTTTCTGGTGCCTCAATATATCTGGTGGAGCCCTGCAGTACTCCCCAGCCATATGTGCACAGATGTTCACAGTATGTCCCATGCTACAGAATATGATCCTGCAGAAACAGCTGCAGCAGGATCATCACATGGAAGGGACACTGTCGAACTTTTAATACTTCAAATCACTAAAGATCGAACTGTAGTGATCGAAGTGTTAAAAGTTCGAATTACTATAAAAATATTTCTAAAAGTAAAAAAGCAAAGCCCCCCTGCACCCACCACACCCCTTGCTACTTAAATATACCAACTCCGAGATCGCACTTCAGTGCAATACAGTGTGGAAACAGAATATTTTTATTTCCTACACTGTAGCGCAATCTCAAAGTTGGTATATTTAAAGAGCAGGAGGTGTGGGGAGTGCAGGGGGGTTTGCCCCCTGCTTACACCTTTTTGTTTTTCTTTTAGAAATGTTTTTATAGCAATTCGAACCTTTAACACTTTGATCATTAAAGTTCGATCTTTAGTGATTCAAAGCATTAACTGTTTGGCAATATAATATAGACCCATTGAATCAGCAGCAACAGCCAATTGGCTGTAGCACACAAAATCCCAGACTGGAGTACAGGTAGTCTGGCCTGGAGTCACCTTGTAAGTACTGACAGTCATACTGGGCAAACTCCTACGCTTAGCTAACTTCAGCCTATGTGTGATGCCTTATCTGCCTAAAGAACTGATATGAGAAAATATCTCTGTGCATACAGCTATGTACACCCTTCACATATATCTATATAAAACAGTTACATAACACACACACATAGCTACATCTAAGTTGACAGCCCTATGATATGTATATATATATATATATATATGTATGCATGTACATGTGTATATGTGTTTGGGGATGAAGGAATGTCCACACCTGCACGCAGAATGCTGGGGTTATCCGCACCTACACACACAACTGCTGTCTGATGGCAAAAGACCATGGTAGCATAATGACACCCCAACCACAAAACCCCGTGCCTGTGGAATGTCACCCTGTAGACAGACAATGGTGAGCAGGTGGTGCAATGTGCAATGGCTGCAATGCAGGACTTGAACAGGCCATATTGTCACTAGCCAATTGCTCACCTAGCAAACTGCAACCAAATAAAAATAACG
The DNA here is from genome assembly GCF_019279795.1 of Protopterus annectens. NCBI lineage: Eukaryota > Metazoa > Chordata > Ceratodontiformes > Protopteridae > Protopterus > Protopterus annectens. The sequence goes on from NC_056733.1 coordinate 1,529,927,898, forward strand.
ATACTGGTAACTGTACACACACATAGCAGAGGTATTAAAAGGTACCCCACTGCTACGACAATAGATACAATAACAGCATAAACAGGTTCATTCTGCAGGCCACATGGGCTGTGTAAGACAAAGCCACTTTGCATAGCTCACAAGTACTGTGGCTGCAGCCACATGTACACTAGATGTAACTAGTGGTGCATGAAATTAGTACTGGGTGCTGTAGTGTGTAATAGTAGGGAGGTAGGGGTTCTAATCTCGCATCAGTCATTGTGTGTATGTGTGTGCGTATATGTATGTATATATTTCCCTTACAGCAGTACAGACCTGCCCATTGGGCCCATGTCTGTGCAATGGTCAATCATTTTATGGCCCTGTGACTAGTGCACTCCTCTACATTGGCCTCCCTGTCAACATCTGCTGATATCATCATCCTTAACAGACTAGCTGACACTCTCAAAACCAATAAGTTCCATGACACATATGATAAGTACTTAGTGTTATACTGCATAATACTAGGCAGATAAGAGTTCTAATCTCAGTAAAGGTAACTCTGGGGTTGTGTGTGTAAATATATCCCGTTGCAGCAGTGTGCCTGTCTCGCCTATATGTGCAAAATGGTTATACATTATAAGGCCCGGCGCATACCTTCCTTCCTCCCATTGACCTCCTCTACAAGGCCTGCTGAAGTCATCCACCTTAACAGCACTGGTTAACACTTTCAAAGCAGATAAGCTCTGTGGTTCATGCGATAAGTACTTACTGCTGTAGTGCATACTACTAGATAGGTAGGAGCCCTAATCTCAATAAGGGCAAGTCTGTGTGTGTGTGCGTGTGTGTGTGTGTGTGTGTGTGTGTGTGTGTGTGTGTGTGTGTGTGTGTGTGTGTGTGTGTGTGTGTGTGTGTAAATATATCCCCCTGCAACAGTGTGCCTGTCTCACTTATCTGTGTGCAATAGTTTTACATTTTAAGGCCCTGTGCCTACCTGTCTGCCTCCCCATTGGCCTCCTTTATAAGGCTTGCTGATGTCATCCACCTTAACAGCACTGGCTGATACTCTCAAAACAGATAAGCTCTGTGCTGCATGCAATAAGTACTTAGTGCTATAGTGCATACTACTAAACAGGTAGGGGTTCTAATCTCAATAAGGGCAACAAATAGATAGATAGATAGATAGATAGATAGATAGATAGATGTGTGTGTGTGTGTGTGTGTGTGTGTGTGTGTGTGTGTGTGTGTGTGTGTGTGTGTGTGTGTGTGTGTGTACGGAGAGAAGCGCACCATTATCCATGCCTGTCTATCACACATTCAGATTAGGTATTGGCAAAATAACAGTACTTACAAACATGTTGGGCATTCCCATCCTGAACATCCTGGACCCAGGTGTCCAGAAGTCCCCTCTTCTGTCACCTCAGATCTTCATAACGGTGACTGACCTGCTCACCTGTGCGGGCGATACCTATTGCACTGGCGAGATCACGTGCCAGCTGGTTTCAGGCCTCTGACTTGTACTCAATCCCTGGAACTGATCCTGCAGCAACCAGTGTTCATGGTCTTTCATAAGGAGTCCAACCATGACCCTGAACTCCAGAATGTCCCATTGCTGCACCCGGAAGTGCCCACCCTCTCCAACACTTGCCATAGTTCCTGCACAGTTCAAACTCCAACAGAATATGCTATAGTGCCACCTAGTGAGCTTAATATAGCCTGTTTTCCAACCCTAACACACCATCGGGTCATTTTTAAAATTGCAGCTCATTGCTTAGCCCTGAACAAACCAGCTGAGCTGAGCACTGCTTAAACTGGAAATGCTTAGCAGTGTACAAACTAGCTAAGTGCAGCCAAGTGGTGCTTAAAAAGAGATTGTTTTAGCAGTGCTTATATTGGCTTAGCACGGCTTAGCAGAACTTAGCTGAGAGCTGCACATCACGATTTAAAAATAATTGGCATAATTTATATTTAGAAAAGGATTGTTTAATTTCCATTTCCTGTTTTCAAACCCTGCACCTACTGCACATAAGGCCATGACTTATACTACTTGGCTAAATGGATGTGGTGAATGCTGCCATACTTTTACATATACCTCTGAGCCAAGTATAAGCACCGCTAAGCACTGCACCAGGCAAACCCAGTTAGCTATGTTTAAAGTTGACCTTTGAATCATAAATTAAATGCATCTGGTTTCTGTTTTTAGATGTCTGGCATGTGTCAGTCACTACGTGCTGTGCCATGCCACGCTAACATTAAAAAAATATATATTACATTGCATTTATAGCTATCAGGCACTTGGACAGTACAGGAGATGTGTTACTCATCTATGGACACGTTTAGTGGCACACTCCCTACATTGACTTAATACCACCTCCACCCAGCTCTTCCTCAGTAATGCACCTTCATTAATATGCATGGTGTGTTACCAAGGTAATCTGCATACACGGACATGGTACCTTCCATGTAGGGTCTACACTATGCCTACATGGATTTTATTAAATCTGGGGGTAAGCCTTAATATCTGCTAATAAAATTAATGCCTTAGCATCTGCTAATACTCTTTTTGTTCAGATAATAGTAGATTCAAGTTTCTAAATGAACAAAATGATCATTATTATTGTAATTTATTTATTTTTTATTATCAATTGGAAGGGAAGAAAGAAACAGTGACTATAGCTCTATAAATATGCTGTTCTGTTCTTTCGGCTTTTTCCGGTTAGGGGTCGCCACAGTGGAACTCCGGTCCGCTAATGATTGGCAGTAGATGTTTATGGTGCCGAGGTGCCCGCTAGATGCCCACCCTTCAATGAAGGCACGCCCATTTCACGCATGTCTTTCGAATGCCACTCGACCGCGGCGAGGACATGCAGACTCTACAGAGAAGGTGCTCCAGCCGAGAACTGAACTGGAGAACCTCTTGCTGTGAGGCGACAGTGCTACCGCTGCACCATCACAGCTTAGCAATATAAATATGCTACAATAACAAAATTAACAAAGTAATGCATATGGTTAACTTAAGTAGGTCTGTCCAACAAACTGAATGAAGTCACACAATATAAAAGCTCGACATATGTTTCCCAAAAACAGTACTGCCAGACTTGTCTTTATTAAGACATTAGCATGGTAATTAAAGTCACCATACTGCTCAAACTTAGAGAGCACCTCTTCTTTGTTTAAATTCAGAAACTAATAATAAATGTGACTCTATTCAAATGAAATGTATTGCATAGTTACAGGTTTATACCACTAACTTGTTTCAATAAATCAGTAAAAGATGCTCAACATAAGTTACTAGATAATGAAAGACAAACTAATATTAACATTTAAAGACTTATATAATGACAATTTTGTTCATTTAGCACCTTTAATAAGACTGATTATTCATTAAAATGTTAATATTTAAATAAGCAGCCTTCAGATAAGACAAGCCAAAAAGTACCTATAGAGGTGTTCTCTATGTCTGAGCAGTAAGGTGACTTTTACACTGATAATTCATCTCTTAATATGTACATTCAACTGCTAAACACACTGTTTGAGTGGATCTATAGTGATCCTATGAACAGACTTGCAGAAAACTGCAAATGAAAGAAAATAGTTTAGTCAGAAATGCACAACATGCAACTGAGAAAAAAAAGCTGCTCATTACCCCTCATCTAAGGACTGTGCCCCATCACTTTCTCTTCTCTAAATATACTACGTTTAACATCATATGAACTTGGGAGGGGATTGCCTTATCCCTGATCCCACAACATCTCACTCTTTGCACCATATTTTCATCAAGTAAGACAGGAATCAATTAAATCTAATTGACTGACCTTCTCATAAATATAGTAGCTTTGATCAAAGTTCAAACACATAGTTGCCTGCTTGAGTGGATCCCGACTAAGCAGATGAATAGCAAGCTGTACTGATCCCTTTCTCAATTAATACATTAGGTACTGAGTTGAGAGTGGAGGAATATTCTACTTCTAACAGTGCAGTATGCCCTTTGTATACATGGCAACTGTAAGTCTGGACAGGATTGCAATTTACATTGGAAAACTAAG
>NC_056733.1:1529936922-1530021922 GCF_019279795.1 Protopterus annectens
CTATATATTTGGATCAACAACTTAAAGTTGTTTTGGGAAGGTATAAGCATATACTATTAGATACTGAACAGTTCTTGAAAGATCTGTTTATTTTTACACAAAGTACAAGCAAAGCATCTGATTTAATTTTCGTCACACTTGACGTAGAGTCACTCTTTACGAGTATTCCCAATGACATAGGCATTAGTAAAGTAAGAGACCTGCTCATAACAGATGGTCAGATGGAAATAGTTAAAGCAGACTTCCTTTGCCTCCTATTGGAAACTGTATTGGAGAATAACATTTTTCTCTTCAGCGATAGATTGTTTAAACAGAAGAGAGGCGTAGCGATGGGCACTAGTTGTGCCAATGCATACGCAAATCTTGTTATGACATCATGGGAGAAAGAATATTTAATGAATCAACCACAAATAGTATTCAATAGACGCTTTGTGGATGATCTTTTTATTTTGTGGGATGGTAATGAGGTATCACTCCAAGATTTCCTAGTTGACATCAATTGCTCCAGCACATTTCTTAAGTTTAGTATGTCCTTCTCTAGAAATTTGATTGATTTTTTGGATGTTACAATCAGTAAAACCAATGGCAATATAGCAACGAAGGTCTTTCGTAAAGCTTGTTATTGTCCAGCTTTCTTGCATCGCACAAGCATGCACAATCCTAGAGTGTTCAATAATATAGTGAAAGGACAAGCTCTTAGGTTGGCTATACTTTGTAATGAAGATCAGACATTAAACATAGAATTACAGAACCTCAAAAAGGACTTTTTAGCTAGGGGTTACGCAGATATGGAGATTGATAGCATATGTAGAAACGTTATTAACAATAGGAGAACCACTGCCAAACCTTATTTCCCCAATAGTGTTACTGATACCACAACAAAATACAAGGATAATAATAAGCCCGGTTTAGTTTTGCCATATGGTACTAATTTTGATAGAATCAAAGGAGCCATAGATAGTTGTTGGGACATATTGTTAGTTGATGACAAAACCAAGGAATTGTTAGGTAACAAACCGAGATTTATTTTTAGTAACAACAAAACATTGAAACAACAACTTTGTTATCGGAATGGAATTAGTAATCATGTTGAATTATGTGAAAGCCCTAAATTTATGGGTACTAAGAAATGCAATAGTTGTAAGCAATGTGTATACATAGATGAGTCTAGATTCTATAGACACCCCGAAACAAGACGTTTGTGGCAATTGAGGGTCAATGGCACCTGTGGTACCAGGAATCTTGTGTATGTGGCATATTGCAAAATCTGCTACTGTTATTATATTGGCAAAACTAACCGGACACTTCGAGAGAGGATTAGAGACCACTATTACAGTATTGCTAGAAGGGAGGAATATAATGCTTTATCTAAACATGTTATGAAGTATGGTGAATCACATATTTTTATGTTTCAAATCCTCCATATACAATATGTGAACCTTAGATTGGGCAATATTACGAATGACACAGAATATGCTGAGATAGAATGGATATTCCGGTTGGGAGCACATCGTGGCCTAGGCTTGAATGACTCCATCTCATTAAAACCTGTTTTAAAGGCTAGAGCACTGAGATAACTCCTTTGTTTTATTTTATTTTTATTATTATTTTATTATTTTTTAAGTCATGTTTAATAAATATTAAATGTTATAAATTTGATTATAATAATAATAATCATAGCCATTAAGTTTATATATATGTACATTAATTTAATATGTTTATGGTTATATTTATATTGATATTTATATTTATATTTATATATTTATATATTTATATATATTTATGCATTGATATTTATATTTACATTTATATTTATATTTATATTTACATCTATATTTATATTTGTGTTTATATGTATATGTATAGTTGTATTTATATGGTTTTATGCATATTTAATGTGTTTGTATATATATGAAGACTGTAAATTAAAATTAAAAATTAATAATTTTTTAACATTTTAATATTTATGTATATAATGCTTAGAGTAGTTTTATGTTCCATCAGGAGTTTTAAATATATAATATATGAACTGTTAGATGGTTTGCATCATTGTAGCACATTGAATTATGCTATTATATGTCATTTGCTTTAAATAGTAGTCAAGGCAAAAGGAGTTATAGTGCTGGGGTTATCAAATAGTTAGTTTTATTGCCAATATCGAACAGTACAATAAAATCGCGACCTGCCCAATTATAATAGAATGTATTTGCTGATATTACATGAATTTCTGATTGGTTTAAATGAGACTTCGGCTCAGTATGACATGAGCGCTATGTAGTTCTACAGCTTTACATGCAATTGCACTTTAAATTTGTATTTTGGCGTCAGAATTGACTTATCAAATATTTTAAATAAGTTATGTATGCAAGTGAGTTGTTTGTGTAGTTGTGCATATAGAGTGCACAGGATTCTTTGATTGATTTTAAATGATGTTCTGATTTAGCGAGACAAGAGCTTTTAGTAGGTATTGGCGCTTTAAACTTGTAATTTATTGTTAAATTGACTAATTAACCATTTTAAATATTCTATATATGTAAGTGAGTTGCTTGAGCAGTTGTGTTGATACGTCTGATGAAGCGGGAAAGCCCGTGAAAGCGCTTACGTTGTATGTCCTGTCTTGCTGTTGTTATATATTAAAAATTAGTTATTTCTATATCGTTTCGTGGATTTACTTGAAGCTGAATTTACTTCAGAAAACGCTTTTGAACTGTGGGTTGTATGCTGCTTATCGCTGTTGGATTTTACACTATTTGTTTTCTGATCTGGGTCGTTTGTGTGTTGAGATATATATATATATATATATATATATATATATATATATATCTATATATCTATATATATATATATATATATATATATATATATATATATATATATATATGTGGGTCTACTTCACTTGACTGAAAACTCACTAGACTGAAACTCACTTAATTGAGCACACTTGGCTGAAAGCTCACTTCACTGAAAACTCATTTGACTGAAACTCATTTTGCTGAAAGCTATATGCCGTTTTCCCCATTATAGTGCAATCCTGGAGTTAGTATATATAGTAATGGGGTCTGGGGGGCACAGCCCCCCACATTGGGGGTTGTGGAGGGCATACCCCACCTATTTTATACATTTTAAACCATATACATGTATAATTACAACTGCAATAAATAACTCTTTTTAGAAGACAATATATACCCAAACTATGTGGGGAGCTACAGCCCCCAACACCCCCCAATGTGGGGGCTGTGACCCCCTTACTATATATATTAACTCCAGGATCACACTACAATGGAGAAAAGGGCATATACCTTTCAGTCAAATGAGTTTCAGTCAAATGAGTTTTCAGTGATGTAAGCTTTCAGTCAAGTGAATTAGACATATCTATCTATATATATATGTATATATATATATATATATATATATATATATATATATATATATATATATATATATATATGTGTGTGTGTGTGCGTGTGTGTGTGTATATATATATATCTATATATGGATCTACTTCAATAGATCGAGTTATAATAACGCCGAAGACAACATTACCGAGACCAAAACCCTGAAAGCAGACAACCGAAAATGTAAAACCCTGAATAGTGAAAAATCGAATACTGCTATCTTACTTGTGTTACTTGTGAGTTGTGTTATGCAATGTAATAATATAGTACTTTAACAGGTCATACTATGTACCGGAAAGCTAAATTAGACTAAAGATGGCTTATTTCACATTCTGTGAACTGTGTAATGTTATATAAGGGTATATACCTTTAACTGCTTGTACTACGTACCAGAAAGGTAATTCAAAGTAAAGATGGCTTATGTGACGTATGGCATTCCAGGAAGTATTGGAACAGTGTATGAAACAATGAGGTTGCAGAAAGGAAAGAATATGCTAGTTATTGAAGGCTATCTATATCATTTGGAAAAGTCATGTAAGTCTAAGAATTACTGAGCTTGTAAATATAAAAGTAAAGATAAATGCAGAGGAAGAGCTATAACTGTCTGTGTCACTGACGGTGAGGAGTTATGCAAGTTGGTCGCTCATAACCATGCTGGAGACCCATGTGAAATAGAAAAGTATTCAGTCTGTAGAGATTTAAAGCAAAGGGCTGAGCTATCAAGGGATACACCGTGCTTAATAGTAAATGATGTGCTGACTTCCACGTCGGTAGACGTAACTTAACTAGTAGGAAATGTTTATTTCAACAGATTACCAGAGTGCGAAAGAGACACTTTACAGCAGTGGTAGATGATAGTTTAACTTTAGAAACTCTAGATGTCATGCTATTTCTGCTAAAAGATGGAGTGTTTTTGCAAAGAAAATCTATTGATGTGGCAAGTAATACCATAGTGATAGTGTTTACCACTATTAATAACTTATATAATATGTTTAGAGCGACAATTTAGCTAATGGATGGAACATACTTTAGTAAAGGGATTGTATGTAGACAGCTATACAGTATTCAAGGATTAGTTAAGTACGGAGCTTACAGTAAGTCAGTACCATTGATGTTTTCACTGATGTCCAAGAAGTCCTTAAGATCATACAACATGATGTGGAACTGCTTGTTTGAAATGATCGCAGCAGAAGGATTTCAATTTAATATCAACTATGTGTTGTGTGATTCTGAAATTGCTGCTTTGAAAAGCGTGAGTTTGATCATTAATGGGGCTTTGTCCACGGGCTGTTTTTTCCACTATGGAAGGAATATTTGGCGTAAACTGCAGTCTCTTGGTTTAGCTGGATTGTACAATAGTTCGTTTAGATTTCAAGTATCATTGAAGTGTTTGGCAGCATTAGTGTTTTTGACAGAGAATGACGTATTGCCTGCCTTTCAGCTATTACGTGCTGATTTCCCTCCTGAGGGCTTTGATTTGCTGAAGTATTTCTTAGACCGGTATTTACTGGGAAAGCAGAGGAAATTTACTACAATACATAATGTTGTGTCTAGATTTCCACCATTGTTTCCCGTACAATTTTTGAATGTGTGGGAGTTGAATGCTTTACTTTTGCCATGTACCCAAAATTCTGTATAGGCATACCCCACCTATTTTATACATTTGTTTATTGGGCAATCGTGCAACTGATTTATCTGTCATGATGTTCACTTTAGCCAGGGAACAAAACAGAGTGGATGAGTTGAGAATCCAGATGTCTGTAGGCTGTCCACCATCGCTAAGAAACGGCGGTTACTGCAGAGACAACAATAGTTTGAATTTTTGTTGGAACACAAAGGTGAGCACTGTGTTGATGTTCCTTAAAGCCTTAGCTGCACTACTGAAGATATAAAATAAGTATATTACACTGATGGGAAGTAATGTCACTGTTTTGTGCACTTTTATGTTGGAAATGTACTGTGGAGAATGGCAATATAGCATACTGCAAATGATTGGTGTGTAGCATGGGAATCTATATCATTGGATGGAAATATGGGTGTTTTGTAAGCATTCGCAATGATTTATGAAGTGTACAGGAGTGGTACTTCACATCAAAACAACTGGTTATTTTCTGTGTTTTGTGCTTCGGTCTACTAATGTTTCAGTCATTTGGATTCAGTATTATGAAGTTCGCGCATGTGCATTTTCGGTCTTTAATGGTTTCAGTGTTTCGGTCTCGGTAATGTTATCTTCGGCGTTATTATAACTCGATCTACTGAAGTAGATCTATATCTATATATATATATATATATATATATATATATATATATATATATATATATATATATATAGTTCCCCTTTAGAATCTCGAATTGCTGGAAGCTTGAAATTCATAAGCTTGAGCCCATAATCTCGAGTTCCAGCAACTCAAAATTCTAAAGCGTACCAAAAAGACATTCCAAAAATGTCTTTACAATGTTTTTGCAGGGGGGCAAGCCCCCCCTGCACCCCACACACCCCCTACTTAAATATACCAACTCCGAGATCGCACTACAATGGGGATGAGGGAAATCTCCCTTTCTGCACTGTATGCAGAAGTGCACAATGGGAGAATTTCCATTCCTCCACTATAGTGCTGTCACAGAGTTGATTTATTCATACAGGAGGAGTGCATGGGGACTTGGCCCCCTGCATACATGTAAGTAAACTTGTTTTTGTTTGCTTCTCTTCCCTTCACAATTTTGAGTTACTGAAAACTCAAGATTCTGGGCTCGAGCTTCTGAATTTCAAGCTTTCAGTAACTCAGTCTTGTGAAGGAAAACTATATATATATATATATATATATATATATATATATGTATATATATATATATATATATATATATATATATTAATTAAAGTCAAGTGTGCACAGTGAAATGAGTTTCAGTCTAGTGAGTTTTCAGTCAAGTGAAGTAAACCCATATACTTATATATATATATATATATATATATATATATATATATATATATATATATATACATATATATATAAAATAAAGTATAGACAATTACTATAAAATAAGAACCTCCAAAAAAGGTTAAAGTACTCCCAAGGATAACTATGAACTTGCAAATAGATTGAAGGAATGGGCAGCTGCAGGAATTATATCTTTAGTAACATTCTACACAACAAGATTAAGTGCTTTCACCCCACGTGGGGGACTTCATCAGAAAACCAATGCTTTCCAAACCATTTTATAGAAGCAAAATGAACTTAATTAAAATCAGGTAAAAACCTTGGGCAATTTAAAGAGAAAAGAAATAAAAAAAGAAAAATGTAACATGCATCTAGAGGCTTTTAGAAATTTCTTTATTTTATTTTAAAGTACATGTTACATTGTTCTTCTTTTTTTTTTCTTTTTTGTTGCCCTCTGGTAGAGAACAGGTTTATTAGTTCAAGAAAAGTAGTGATCCACTTAAAAAAATGCACATTAAAAGAAAGTGTTTGTTTCTTTAAATTTTTAAACAGGGCTTTTAATTGATTTTAATTAAGTTCATTTTGCTGCTATAAAATTATTTGGAAGGCATTAGTTTGTATTCTGATGAAGTCCCACTGAGTGAGATGAAATGGTTTAATCTTGTTGTGTGGAATATTAATAAAGATAGTTTAAAATAAGATACGAATGATCAATGTGAAAAACAGTACCATTCCTGTATGTTGGCTAAGCAATAAATAGAAAATAAAATTTAGAAAATAACAATTAAATAAGGTCATGATAATGAAAGTAAAGAAGAAAGCAATTAAATAATACAACTTAGTTTAGGCACTGTATGTAGAACAGAGTTTGCTAGGGTGAAACATTAAACATGAAGCAAATATAATATAGAGCATGGTGCTTTTGATCACATACTTTATATGGTTATAATGAAGCAATAAGATCTCACTGTGTTGGACATAAAACTGATTTTAAATTCTGGCACAATAAATATGGTAACTGTCGATAAGATTATCAAATGGCTATCTGAAAGTTAATCAGGAAAATTTTCAGAAACAGAAAATAGCTGTCAGCAGCAGTGAAAAGAAGGCAGGTAAATGCTTATGTATGTGATATTTTATGTATTTACAATGGTAAATCTTTACAATAAGTACACATTTGCCTAGTGAATATGACATATTCTTTAGTTGTGTATAGTTGAATGGGTAAGTTATCTGGGTAAATATATAAATGTAGAATAAATAATTATCCTACATATTTGTAATATTTATGTTTACTATCATCTAGTAATGTTCTTTTGTAAGTTTCTTCTTAAAGACCTTAATTTTATGGTGTCTCTAAATGCATGTGGTAAACTGATACAGGTGGCAGGGATTACCTTGGAAAAGGATTTTTTGAGTTGTAGAGAATGTAGCAATTTAGATCTTTGGAGGGTGCCCCAGTGATGATCATTTCAGAAAAAGTGATGAATCTTACCATTTTATTTTTAGTGTTCTGAATTGACTTATTCATTTTGTTTTCAGGAATGGAGTGAAATTATTTGAAGGTCATGCTCTGTTCTGGAGATGAGTACATTTATGGCAATGGTGTATCATATTGTAGGTGTTATGAGGTAAGAACATATATGCTGTTTATAATTGCCCCTTTACTTTGCCAATTTGAACTTCTTTGCAAGAAGTAAATGATAGTTACTTATCAAGTATTATGGCAAGATATCTGTGTTATTTGTATGAGGTAGTGGGATGTTTTCAGGATCTGTGATTGTTAGTGTATTTGTTTCATTTAGTTTTGTTAGAGCCCTAAATGGCATTGATGGGATTTATATTAATTGCATTTACAGAGTAATTGCAAATGCTTTCTCCCTATCACTGTAGACATACAGTCTTTATTTACAAAACTAATTTTGAAGATGTTCATTTTGCACATGATTATTATCAGATTGCATAAATCTTGCTATATCTCAAGTGAAGTTGATCTGTATTTAGCCTGAATAGTGTTAAAAACAACACTTTTTTGTTTTAATGAACAATTTTATTTGCAGAAACAGGCAAAGCTGTGGGTACTGCCTAAATCAGTACCTATGGCAATCTTGTTCTGAGTTAATGAAAATAATAGATGTTTTAGTACAAATTTACTTAAGCAGAACATTTTGTATTATTCAAGATTTGCTGATGCTTTTTCTATGTTATGGCAAGACAAAGTTGACTTATCATTGAGATTTAAACAGTAACTTAAATCTACTTTTAGTTTTCTACAACTTGAGATAAATACATCAGAGAAGACATTTATTTTTTAGATATATGTGTCTCAAAAAATGAGGAAGCCTCACTAGATACTGTCTCAAGTTTAAAGATAAAAAAAACAGACAAGCTTCAACCTTACCAAGCAAGTATACTATTCTTAATGAAGGATCGAGTGTACAACTGTAAAAAAAACAACAAAACTTTTATATGTTAAGAGCTTCCATTCTACTCAAGAACTTCATCAGAAGTTATCAACATCATAAAAACTCCACATTTAAATAAATACAAAAAATTCAGCTGATCATCTCCAACCAATAAAACCAATGCTTCACTTATCTAATTAAGACCTGTTATAATGCTTCAACCTTAAAACAGAACTAATTGAGCAAGCATCATTCAAATCAGGACTATTTATGGCATCTAGTCTGAGCTGTCATCTAAGTTTACAAACATCCAAGTGTTCTTTAGTAATTATTCCTTGCAAATCATTGTTTACTTGCTCAATAACATTAAAATAAAACCTATGTGTACTAAATTCAGCAATATGTTTATACAATGCATTAGTCATTTTTGTTATTTTTAATATCTAAAACATATTCATAGATGCAATTTTTAAACTTCCTACATGTTTTACACACATTAAATTATAAACAACAAACACACTGAGCTAAGTAAACCAAATTGTTAAAATCACAGGAAAAACAACCTTTTCAATTTGCATTCACTTCCCCTTACAATAAAACTAACCCCAGTACTAATATAACAACACTGGGAACATGACCAACATTTAAATACCCACTTCTTTTGGTTTTGACTATTTAAACCATGCTCAGACTTAAAATGGGAATCAAGTTTTAAAATGTTTTAGCCCTTCTATAAACTACTCAAGGTTTACCAACTAACTTTTCCTTGAGTCCTGGATCCAAGGGAAACATTTCCCAATTTTTATAAATACAATTAATGAGGGCTGTACTATCTAAGGTGAAAGTAGTAATAAATAATCTGTCACTTTTCATTGATGCAAATCCTGTCAGCTTATAGTTCATATCAGTTGAGTCACCAGTAAAATAGATGAAAAAAAACCTCCTTTCTCTTTTTGTACATACCTTATCTCTAATATTCCTTACATACTCAAAGGGGTGACCTCCTCATTAAAAACGTGTCAGTTAAAATGTCACATTCCTTTAAAAAAGTATCCTTTTCCAAAATCATCCTTGCAAGCCCTACAAATTGGCCAGTGACCACCACTTTCTTTTGATGGTCAGGGTGCACACTCATAAAGTGAAGATAAGAATTTGAAAAGGTATTTTTACAAAAAATATTAGATGTGAAATACTGATTCGTATAGTCCTTGGCTATATGAACTTCTAAAAGGGAAACAGAATTACTGTCTGAAGTTAAAGAAAATCTTAGAAAATCAACTGTATTATTCAAATACATAAAGAAGTGTTGCAATCTGTCAGCTGACCCAGCCCACACAATAAATATGTCATTCAAAAAATTAATATATAGTTTGAAAAACTGATAAAACTGACTAGAAAAAAGGAAATGGTCCTTCCACTCTGCCATCACATAGTTTATGAAAATATGGTCACAGGCTTCCCCCCATGGCCACCTCCATAGTCGGTCTAAAATATTGTCCCTCAAAATGCAAAAAAAAAAAATTCTTAAGTACTGTCACCATTAAGGTGACCAAGACATTCACTCTAACATTCTCAAAACTGATGTTTTTACATATTTGTTCTTCAAGCCATTCAAGGCCAGCTTCCTGAGGTATTACAGAAAACAGATTATGCACATCCAGTGTGACATGCAAAACATGGGGGTCCAACTCTATGTCCCTCAGTAACCTCAAAATATGCCAAGAATCCTTACATATTTTACTAATAACTCCCAACCCCTTCTTTAAACATTCATCTATAAATTTTTCTACAAAAACATTTTTGAATATGTAGAATCTACAATAGGATGGACAGGTGAGTTGTATAGATCCTTGTAAATCTTTGGGATGCCAAAAATACTTGCAATAGCAGATTTTTCATTATTAATAAAACCATACTTGTTTTTGGAAATAGACCCTTCTAATAGCATATCATATAACAAAATATCTATTCTAGTATAAGCCCTATTAATTTCATGACATGATACTTCCTCATAGGTATTTTCCAATAATAAGGCATTCATTTGGCAGCTCAGAATAGGTGCCACAAATAGCCATATTTTGAATTATGCTTGTTCAATTAGTTCTGTTGTAAGACTGAAGTATTATAATGGATCTAATAGATAATTGAAGCTTTGATTTTGTTTGGAGATGATCACCTGAATGATTTTGTATTCATTTAAATGTGGAGTTTTTATGATGTTGATTAGTTCTCATTAAGTTCTTGAATATAATTAAAGTGCTTAACTAATAAAAGTGTGGTTGTTCTATATATATATATATATATGTGTGTGTGTGTGTGTGTATATATATATATATATATATATATATATATATGTGTATATATATATATATATATATATATATATATATATATATATATATATATATATATATACTATTTATAATACGTTAAATGTTAATGAATTTAAATATTAAATTAAGGTAGTAATAAAAACATAATTACCTTAATGAAAAATGCATCCAAGTTTCCTTTACTTGTATGCTTCTTTTCATTAATTTTCAATCCATTTCTTGCAGCTTGTTTTTTTAAGCAGATGTTGCTCCAATCTATGTCTTCTATTTGTTCTAGTATATTATTAGTTTTCATGAAAGTTGTGACATTGTCCAATTCTTCAAAGGACTTGGTTTCATCAGGAAGAAATATTTTAAATCTGGCAGTGAATTGCAAGTGGACTTTAATCTGTCTTTTCTTGAGTTATTTTATTAAAGGTAAAAAACATTTCCTCTTAAACATCATAGCAGCCAAATAATCATTGTCAAATATTATTATTCTGTCTTCTACCTTGATTGGAGATTTAGACCAGGCTGTTTTAAGAATTAATTTTTTGTCTTGACATGAAAAAAAAATCACACAATAGTAGATCTCATCAAACAAATATTTTTGAAGATGTCGTAACCAAGTAGATATGTGCTTTTTCTATGCCATACAAGATAGGTTCAGGCAAAACTAAAACCGTAGTGAGCCAAGATGTTAAAAAGTTTGTCATGCTTTCTCCTTCTATTTTTCAGGTAAGCTAAAGATGCAAATTTGGATTTTCTGAGACCTGTTTTCAAGATCCTCTATTTTATTTTATAAAAAAGTACTTTGCTTCAAAAGAAATGTTCAGAAAATCTCCCTTCCATACCATTTAAGGCACCTTCTATTACAGCTAGTTCCGTTTTTTGTTGTTTTAAAGTCTCATGAATTTGATCCATCTGTTTTGAACAATTCTCTTTAAAGTTGTCTAATTTATTGTCAATTTTGAAAATTTTCATTGAAAGTTCTTGTGAGAACAGACTGAAGTTCCTTCTTCAAAGCTGAGTCTAGAGAATTTATTTTTGTAACTCAACAGGATTATGAGAGAAGAAATAATTTATAAAAAAGTCTTTCAATAATATCCTTCAGAAAAGCTTAAAGTAGTTACAGCCACTTAAAAAGATCAATTAAGATAATTTAGAAATAGAATTTCCTGTCAGAAATAGACTAAATGCAGCAGAGCAGGGAAAAGCTGCTGCTAGCCTGTCAGCATACTAGGCATGCCCCCATTTTCTTAACTTTTTGAGTGTATCATGTGTGCAGACCTATGTACACTTCTGTTGTATCTTGTCTCTAATCTCTTAAGGGTAAACTTGCCTACAAAGCAAAGGAAACTCCGGGCTGCCACAGCATCCAAACAACTACCTTTAATAAAGAACTGGTAAGTGCTTTCACAATGTACAATACTGTTTCATCAGACCATAGTAAAAGTAACTAAGCATGCAAACTTTTAAATACAAAGCAATCCAATCAAATACAGACATTAAGATCACATGACAACTAAAAAGCATCTAAGCAGTGATTATGTCACCTCAATATTCACCAATAAAAATATCTAAAACTGCCAAAAGCCCAAATCAATGTTGTAATAGTCGTGACTTTAAAACAGGTTTAAAAGATACCCTGTCATTTAAACTTGGTTCTACAAATGTGTTTAATAGTAAAATCCACTTTTGTTCAGCACATTCAGTTGTATTCTTTATGTCACCTTCCTATCACTTCCATAAATAATTTCCAGTACAAAAAACTTAAATATATGATGTGAATCATAGTTTGTAATGTGTTTTACTAAAGCATTAATCTCTTTACCTTTATATATATCATTCAGATGTTCCAAGATCCTATCTTTAAATGCTCTGTTTGTCTCTTCCATGTAAAATGTGTTACACAATGATCATCCTGCATAATAAACAACCCCAGGGATTCAATAAGCTGTTTTTTCAGTGCAGGAATAGTGCAGCAGCTCCTGCACGGAATATGGCTGCAGAGTGATCCAGTAAACAAGGCTGGGAGCATGCATGAGCCTGCTAGCACTATTCTTGCAAGGACACCACTGAATTATGCTAATTACCTCATTTGCTGGTGAAAACCATGCAAATGAGGTGAATTAGTGATTCAGCAAGCAGGCAGGTATTGGTGCAAAAACAGTGTTAGTTGCAGAAATGTATTCGGTTACTAAATGAAAACATTTCTGCAAATAAAATGGAGGCATGACAGCTCCCAAAAAAGGACGTATTATAGTCTTTAGGCATGCCAATGGCCAAATATATGGCCATTGGCATGTAAAACTGCTTCATTTTTATAAAATTCAAAGTTATTTTTTTGGGGCCGATCTTGGCCGTTTAAGCATAGCGCAGCAGCATGCAAATGGGATCATGCTGGAAAAAAATGTGAAAACTCAATTTTAGGGGAAATCTGCATTTTGCCATTATAGTCTATGACATGCAGAATCAAAACAATACCAGGGAACAGTGGTTGTCCAGGGGAAAGGCTCTGTGTTAGTACAGTAACTAAGGACTAAGGCAGTGGGTTCAGATCCAGATTTGCTATATCCAGGACTGTATGTAAGCTTCTGAGCTCCCCAAGCCTTTCTGTGTTGGAGGGAAGCCTTCTATATCAGTGGGAGTGGTAAGCACTAGGTAACCTGTCTACCACATAAGGAGTGGTTCTGGCCTAGAAATTATAGTTATTGGCTGTTTGAGCAATCTCTTCCATCTCTCTCAACTTTCTGATTTGAAAGCCTGCATTTGCACTTGTTTCTGTCCTGTAACTCATCTAGTGCATATACAGATTCTTAGTTTTAGCACTTAAGTTTGCTTATTCATGCTCAGCACTTGTTCAGAACTTGTAAGCACTAAATAAGCTACTAATTACTATAACACTCAATCTCCCTCATTACCTAGAGGAAAACAGTTTTTGTACTTACTTTTCTCACTTGCTTAGAGAAAAATAGCTCTTGTACTCATGTTCCTCACTTATCTAGAGGAAAATAGATTTTTATTCAGGCATGTCCAAGGGTCAGCTCCCAGTGTTCTCTCCTGTCTATCTGATGAATCTGGACAACTTGAGGCAATGCAGAAATTGCCTCATGTACACAGACAACCCTATCCACCTACCACCCAACACTACAACCTGTGAGAGATGCAGTTATCTAGCCAAACTGGAGGTAAAGCTCTCTCCAACCAAGATTGAACTTGACAGTCATGAGGAGAAGGTAAACATTTGCACCACACTACACTCATCACATAGTCTCACTAAATCTACACCACCAAAATCCACACATAGTAACACAAAAACATTTGTGGAGGCTCTCAATAATAATCTGTCTAAGCAAAAGAGACCTCCAAAGCAGAAACGCAAGCAGCCTCCATCCCCTAACACAACCCAAATGACACATAGCCCACAGACTCAGTATGCCACTCAACCACAGCCAATAAGGCAAAACAACGTACCCAACACAATAGTCATAGGTAACTCTATAGTCAGGCACAATGATGTCCCACTCACCAGGCTAAACAAGGAGAAGGTTACTGTCAGCTGTCTGTTGGGTGCCAGGATCCGCCACATAACCCACACGCTCAGGTCACTCCACAACAAGTACATATATGACTCTGTCATTGTCCATGTTGGTGTGAATGACCTGAGACATACCTCCCTGGACTACATGAAAAGAGACATGGAAGAGCTCTCCGATCTTGTAGCCCAGGCAGGTATGACCCTAGCCCTGAGTAGTATTCTGCCATCACCCAGAATGATACCGCAGTACAAGGACAAAATGATAGACTTCAATAATTGGCTAAGTTTCTGGTGTCATTCTAAGGGGATCCAGTATCTGTCTGCTTGGGATGACATGGTCGACAGACCACGATGCTTTTCCACAGTTGGCCTGCACCTGTCGCCCCTGAGATTCTAGATACTGGCTAAGGCTCTTGCTGCCCCTATAGTGCCTTTTTTAGGCAAGGTTCAAATAACAAATTGACCACCATAACAGGAACAGGCAAGCAAAAACTGAGGGTAATGCTACTCAATACTAGAAGTCTAAATCTCAAAATGCACTCACTCGAAACACTCCTTAAAATGGAGAACATCAATATCTGTGCAGTGACTGAGACCTGGTTTAAGGCTCCAGAGATTACCCCTGCACTACCAGGC
Source organism: Protopterus annectens (assembly GCF_019279795.1). Taxonomy (NCBI): domain Eukaryota; kingdom Metazoa; phylum Chordata; order Ceratodontiformes; family Protopteridae; genus Protopterus; species Protopterus annectens. Next base: position 1,529,952,151 of record NC_056733.1, read on the forward strand.
TATAACTCATACCACACTTTTCTGCCATGTAACCTGGACCGAAACACCAAGGTGGAGGTGTGTCCATATTCATTAAGGATATCCACACCTCCAGGCTAGTTGCTCAGCACAATGCATCTGAGGTTATCCAACTGCAACTAACTCTGGGCAAAACTGCAATCCAAATTGTAGCTTGCTACAGATCCCCCACCATGCCCCAGGATTCCCACTCCTCTTTTCTTGATGTACTGGAAAATAGTAGGGTTCAACCAAACACCCTAATAATGGGTGACTTCAACTACCCCACCATTAACTAGGAAAACTACTCATGTACCAACTCCGTAGCTCAACACTTTCTGGAAATCAAAAACTCCAATGCCCTGGATCAACTTATCCACACCCCAAACAGGGGCAACAATATCCTAGGCCTAGTCATTACCAACATGAGTGACCAGTGTTCCACACCTGAAGTCAACTCCTCGTTGGTCCGATCCGACCATAAGCTAATCACCCTTGATATCCACATCCCGCCTCCACCCCCATTAAGGAAACCACAGGAAAAATTTCTCCAAAGCCAACTTCATGCTTCTTATGACAGAAGTGGTAAACTTCATGACACCCATGCAGATGGACAATACAGTTACAACTGCTAAATCCTACAGAAATGCACTCTATGAGCACTTACACAAGTGCATGGATCATGCTATCCCAAACAGAACCAAGATGCTATCCTCCATAAAAAGAAAGCTAATCTGGTGGTTCCCTGCCATAAGCAAACTGTACAACAGAAGGAAGAAACTGTTGCAAAAGAGTGTAAAATCCCATGAGTGGAGAAACTCCCTGGTCAGCCTCAGTAAGAAGCTGAGATCCCTTATAAGATCCTCCAAAGCTAGCTACAAAAACAAAATCGCCACTAATTCCAAGGACAACCTCATAGCATTCTATAGCTATGTCAAGAATCTCGATGGCAACACTCACATTTGCTCTGAATTACAGCACAAACGCACAAAAATTACAGAACCAACTGATATTACCAACATCCTGGCAGATAGGTTCAGTGCTAACTTTACCCCCCCCCCTCACCCCCTAAAGGGCCCATATCTATACAGGAAGAATACAGAGTCTCTGTAATCACAACTATGCAGGTAAAAGCTGCACTCTCTAAAGCCAAAAACACAGCATCCATGGAACTGGACAACATCCCAGGCTGCATTTTACACAAACTTCAGAATGAACTGGCACCCTACTTAAGCACCATGTTCAATAATAGCCACGCATCAGGCTTTGTGCCCACTGAATGTTGCACAGCAACAGTTATCCCACTCCACAAAGGGGGAGACACCACTGATCCTGGGAACTATCGACCTATTAGCCTGATAAGCCTGGTCTGCAAGGCCATGGATTGTATCATTATGGAACTCATAAACAAAGACATTGGTAACCTTCAAACTCTGGATCCCACCCTGTTCAGGTCTGTGAAAGGCAGATCATGCCTCATGAATCTGATCAACTTCTTTGAGGCAGTCACCAAAGCCGTAGATGAGGGTAAGGTGGTTCACACAGCCTATCTTGACCTCGCCAAGGCTTTTGACACCATCCCCCATTCTGGAATTATAGCTAAACTCACTAAACCAAGTATAAATTCCTATGTCACAAGATGGGTTGCCAACTGGCTCACTGACAGAACCCACACTGTAAAAGTTGCAGACTCCAGATCTGACCTCAAAGCAGTGACAAGTGGAGTACCACAGGTTTCTGTCCTGGGACCTCTCTTGTTTGGTATCTACTTCTCTGAAGTACAGGCTAACACAGAAGGCCTCTGGCTAATGAAGTTTGCAGATGACTGCAAACTAGGAGCCATAGTCAAGTCCCCAAATGATATGGACATCCTACAGAAGGGCCTCGCTGAGACAGATGCCTGGTGTCAGAGCCATGGCCTCAAGCTCAATGCCAAAAAGTGCAGTGTCATCCCTTTTGGTAAAAACTCTGTACCCATAAATTACCACATAGGCAGCAATCTACTTAACACCGAATGCGTGATAAGAGACCTTAGGACCTAGGTGGACAGTAGTCTCTCCTTTGATAGTGACATCGCCACAGTAGTCAGGAAGTCCTATATGGCACACCTCATCATAAAAGGGTTCTCATCCAGAAAAAAAGAGGTGATTGTTCCCCTCTACTCGACACTCATTTGACTCATTATAGAGTACAATGCCCCTTTTCGAATGTACCTCACAAGACATCTGCTGCAGCTGGAAAGGCCACAGAAGTACCTCACAAAGAGGATTACTGGCCTCAAACAAGTGCCCTACACTGACAGCATCAAAAAACTCCAGCTTTACTCCATAGCATATCACCTAGTCCAAGGTGATCTCTGCCTAACATATAAAGCTATGTCAAACCCAGAGCTGTTGGACTAGCTAGGTAGGGGTTCTAATATCAGATTTGGCAAATGTGTGTGTGTATATTTGTAAGAAAAAAGTATTTTGATAAGTCTTCCACCCAGTGCTCTTCTTTGTCAGTACTGCTGATGTCATTCCCCTTATCAGCACCTTTGGCCAGTTGTCAGCCCAGCAAGCTCTGTAGCACGTGCGATGACTGCATAACACTATAGTAGAAATAACTATGTAGGCAGGTGTTCTACTCTCAGATCTGTGTGTGGGTGTGTAAGTGTGTTTGTTTGTAGAAAGGAGTGTTTTGATAAGTTTCCCACCCATTGCCCTACTTTATCAGTCCTGCTGATGTAATTCCCCTTATCAGCACCTTTGGCCAGTTGTCAATCCAGCAAGCTGTCTAGCATGTGCAATAAATGTAGAACAATATAGTACAAATAACTAGATAGGCAGGGGTTCTATCCTCAGACCTGGCAAATGTGTGTGTGGGTGTGTAAATGTGTAGGAAGAAGTATTTTGATAAGTTTCCCACCCACTGCCCTACTTTATCAGTCATGCTGATGTCATTCCCCTTATAAGTTCATAGATGTGTACTAGGCTAATGGCCCTGCTGCCTTTAAAAGCCTAGCCCATAGAAGTGTCCTGCCATTTTGCCACCCGACATTAAGTAGACCCACTGGAGTGATTCCTGGGCTGATCTTTCTATTACCCATCCATTCATCAAAATTTCTCTGTAACAGGGTCAGCCTGGTGCTCTGCTTGACATATGGGAAGTCTATTCCAGGGCATGTGCAGTATCTGGGTGAGGAACCTGTCCCTCCAGCATGTTGTGGTGCTTATGATAATGAGGTTGAGGTCTCTGCAGTGTGGGGTGCAGAAAGATTGGGATGTCATTAGATGTAGCATTTCTAAAAGACCTGGGTCAGGCATGGCTTTGTAAGTCAAGCAGAGATTGCCTCTAAGTAGGTGATATGAGACAGAGAATAGTTGGAGTCTTTTGAATCTGTCTGTGTAGGATGTATGTAATGCCTAGTATGCTATTTGTGAGGTACTTTTGTGGCCTTTCCAACTGTTGCAAGTGTCTAATGAGGTACATGCCAAACAGGCCATTATACTTGATGATTGGTCTAATGAGGGAAGAGTAGACAGAGACGATGACCTCTTTCTTCCTGGATGCAAAACCCTTGGTAATGAGATGTGCCAAATAGAAGGACTTCCTGACCACAGTGGCAATGTGGTAGTTGAAAGAGAGGTTGCTGTTAACCTGTGTCCCCAGTTCTGTTATAACGTCTACAGTGTTCAGTTGGCTTCCATCGATGTGGTACTTAGTGAGAAATTAGTTTTTACCAAAGGGGATGATGATGCATTTTCTGGTGGTAAGCTTCAGGCCTTGGTTTCCACACCAGTCATTGGTCTCAGTAAGGCCTTTCTGTAGGATGTCTGCATCAGTTCTGGGGTTAATGATGGCTCCCGGCTTGCAGTTGTCTGTGAACTTGGTCAGCCAGAGTTCCTTTGTGTTGGCCTGGAATCCTGACAAGTAGATGCTGAACACGAGCGTACCAGGAGTGATCCCTGTGGGACTCCACTCATGACTGGTTGGCAGTCTTACTTGGAGTTTGCTACTTTCACACTGTGTGTTCTATCTGTGAGCCAATTTGCAACTCACCTAGTGATATACGGGTTGATGCCTAGTTTGGTGGGTTCATCAATAATTCCTGACTGAGGAATGGTATCAAAAGCCTTGGCCAGATTGATGTAAGCTGTATGCAGTGTCTTACCATCATAAGCAGCCCTGGTGACTGACTCAAAGAAGTCAACCAGTTTGAGCAGGCATGATCTCCCTTTCACAAAGCCACAATGTGTGGGGTTCAGAGTTAGGAAATTACCTATATCTTTGTTGCTCAGGTCCCTGATGATACACTCCATAGCTGTATATATCAGACTCATCAGGCTAATGGGTCGATAATTCCAAGAGTCTGTAGTCGCTACCCCTTTATGGAGAGGGATGACTGTAGCAGTGTGCCATTTGGGATGGACAAAGCCTGAGGTGAGGTTGTGACTGAACAGGGAACACAGATGTGGTGTAAGCTCTCTTTGTAGTTCACATAGAATACAGCCAGGGTTATTTTTGGGTCCCATGGAAGCTGTATTCTTGACCATGGACAATGCAGGTTTAACCTGGGCTGCAGTAATGCTGGGTGCCTGGCATTCTTCTGGCATTGTGATTGTTCCCTTGGGGGGCAGAGAGTGGTAAAGCTGGCACTGAATGCGTTGGCAATAATGTTGGCAATATCTGTTGGCTCAGTATAGGAGGTAGTATTGTGCAGTAACTCAGATCACTTCTGGGTATTGGTGTGGAGGTTCTTGATATAACTATCAAAGGCTTTGTGATTGTTGTCAGTGTCTGCTACAATTCTGCCATCATAGCTGGCTTTAAATGATTTCATGAGGGATCTCAAGTTGTTGTTGAGGATAATTAGGGAGTTTTTCCCAGTCTTTGGACGCCACCTTTTTCTGCAACAGTTTCTTCCTTCTGTTGTACAGTTTATTAATTGCAGGGGACCACCAGATTGGCCTCCAGTGTTTGGAGGAGAGCATCTTGGTTCTGTTGGGTATGGCTAGTTCCATACATTTATGTCCATGTTTGTATAGTGCATTTGTGTATGATTCAGCAGTCATGCAGCTATTTTCCATTGGCTTGGGTGCTGTGAAGTTAACCATCTCTGTTTTTAGGAGTCCAAAGTCAGCTTTAGAGACGTTTTTCAAGATGGTTACCTTTGTGTGTGTGTGGGGGGGGGGGTGAGATGGATTTCCATGGTGATTACTTTATGGTTGGATCTGACCAGGTAGGGATTGAGTACTGGTGTCGAGCAATGGTCCCATATGTTAATAATACAGGTCAAGGCTGTTGCTTCCTCTACTGGGGGTCAGAATGAGCTGATGCAGGGCACTGGAAGTGATGAATTCCAGGAAGCATTGTGCCAGTGTATTGGTGCTTGAGTACTTTTCCCAGTTGACGGAGGGGTAGTTGAAGTCTCCTAGTATGAGAGTGTTGGGTTGGACCTTGACAGATTCCAGGGTGTTGAGGAATGTGGATTGAGAGTCTAGGGACATGGATGGGGACCTATAGCAGCCTATGACCTGGCTTGCACTATTAGTCAGTTGTACCTGAAGTATCTCAGATGCATTATGTTGGGATACTAAAATGGAGGTGTGCATATCTTTTATGAATATGGAGACACTACCACCTTTGGAGCTTGTAGTCCATGTTTTGGGGCTGACAGGTATGGAATGAGTTATAACCTGAAAGTGCAGAGGTGCTGTCTGCTGCTGTAAACCAAGTCTCCATTACAGCACAAATGTCAATATTCTCCATTTTGAGGAGTGCTTCAAGTGACTGCATCTTGAGATTTAGATGTCTAGTGTTGAGCAGCATGACCCTCAGATATCATTTATTTATAGCTGCTGTGGTGGTAATTTGATTTGAACACTGCCTAAAAAGGCACTATATGGGTGACAAGAGACTTAGCCAGTACCTGGAAACCCAGAGGTGACAGATGCAGGCCATCTCTAGATGCAGGCCATCTCTAGCAAGGCATCACAGTTTGTCAATCATGTCATCCCAAGCAAATAGATACTGGATCCCCCGAGAATGACACCAGACACTTAAGCCAATTGTTGAAGTCAATCATTTGTTGTTTGTACTGCGGTATCATTCTGGGTGACAATAGTATACTGCTCATGGCTACTGTCATACCTGCCTGGCCCACATAATATGAGAACTCCACCATGTCTCTTTTCATGTAGTCCAGGGAGGTGCATCTCAGGTAATTCACACCCACACGGATAATGACAAAGTGATATTTATAGTTGTTGTGGAGTAACCTGACTGGGTGTGTTATGTGTTGGATTCTGGCACCTGATAGACAGCTGACTGTTACCTTCTCCATATTCAACCTAGTGAGTGGAACATCTGTGTGCATTGCTATTGAGTCGCCTATGATTACTGTATTGGGCAAGGTGGTTAGCCTTAGGGACTTAAGTTGAGGGGCACACTGTGTAGGTGAGATATGTGTCCTGTGGTTTGTGCTGTGTTGTGATGGTTGAGTGGGTGTCTGTCATGGTGGTCTCTGCTCTTTGGGTAAATGTCTATTGAGTGCCTCTGTGAAAGTGGGGGTGTGTTTTTTGTTTGTATGTCAAAGCTGTAATAGTGGGTGTTCTGGAGGGCTATGTGTTCCATGTGGTGTGGTGCCAATGTTGACCTTCTCCTCTTGACCAGCTAGTCCAGTCTTCACTGGAGATTGCATATCTTCCAATTTGGTGATATAGGGGTATCTCTCACAAGTCTGAGTGTTGGGAGTTTAGAGGAGAGGGTTGTCTGTGTACACAAGGCAGTTTCAACAGTGTCTCAGAATGCCCAAGTGCACCAGGTTAAGGATGAAAGCACAGAGAACAGCACTTTAATCATGCCAGATGGGTTGGTCATAACTCCTTAGTACTGGAGCTAAATCATTGAAGAATGACTTCTGCTGATGGCTCTCAGGTGTGATAGAATAACTGATACAAAAACCTCATGAAGTGCAAAGCTATTATGCTATTTGAAGTGCAAGAGAGAAAGAACTAGCAAGATCTAAGAAAAAAACTGAAGACAGACTATCTGGCACCTGTAATAGTTTACCTCAGCTGTGCAGTTATCAGCACCTTTGGCCAATTGTCAGTCTAGTAAGCTCTGCAGTGCGTGCAGTAACAGCGTAATACTATAGTATAAATAATTAGATAGGCGGTGTTATAATCTCAATACTGGCAAGTGTGTGTGTGTGTGTGTGTGTGTGTGTGTGTGTGTGTGTGTGTGTGTGTGTGTGTGTGTGTGTGTGTGGGTGAGAATAATATACTGTGTGGGTTACACCATTTTGAGTTGTGTACCACCCTGCACACTTCCCATCACTCTACGTTACTAGGTCTGCTGATGTCCTTCACCTTAGAAGTACCTTGGAACAAGGTGAAATCATGTAAGCTCTGTGGTGCATCTGATAACTGTGTAACACTATAGTAGAAATAACTAGATAGGTAAGGGTTCTAATCTCAGTACTGGCAAGTGTTTGTGTGAGAATCATTTACTGTGTGGGTTATACCATTTTGAGTTGTGTAACACCCTGTACACTTCCCATCACCCTTCTTTATTAGGCCTGCTGATATCATTCACCTTAGAAGTACCTTGGGATAAGGTGAAATCATATAAGCTCCGTGGTACATCTGATAACTGCGTAACACTACAGTAGTAATAACTAGATAGGTAGGCATTCTAATCTCAATGTTGGTAACTGTGTGTGTATGTTTGGGTGAGGATCATATTCTGCTTGGCTTATACCATTTTGATATGTGTACCATCCACGCCTGTTTACCACCTCCTGATGGCATTACTTATATAGCATGGTAACGGCATCTGCCTCAAATGCAGCATGTTAAACCATTGTACAGGCCATACCAGTCCTCTGTACAGATGTCTATGGAATATCCAGATGTTTGCAACCTATATGTGGTCTGTGTCCCTTAACAATGCCCATGTATGTGATATTGTTGCCAAATCAGCCACAGTGAGTGTACTGACACACATGCCAACATCAGGTATCATACCTGACTGAAACATCATGCTGATACAACGTCTACTACTCTATCACTTGTCCAGACTTGTAGGAGCAATACATGACTCCAGATGCTATTTCTGGAGGGTTATCCCAAAATCCATGAAGGCATTCACAGTATTACGTGTTGGAAGAGGTAGTGGGTTATGTCCCATGCATATAATCTATGTGGGGCATGTCATGTTTATGTAGTACTATAGTACATCAAAGTGGATATGTAGGTTTACTAATATGTCTATTGCCAACTGTGTTTCTGTTATTGCATGCACATCCCCTGTGTCAGTCCTTGCTGTGTGTATGCAAAGGATATACCATCGTGTCACCCTGTGAACTCAGGAATACATACTACAAACCTGTCATACACAGTATCATGCATGCCCTCACCAACTGTATCAGGGTTGAGTGTATGGGAAAGAAATGGCAGGGCAAACAAGTGTTGACAGGTGAAGCTTTTTGCAGTTAATGTAATGGTTATGCTTGTGAGGGGCCTGCTGACAGTACTGCAGTAACCTCTTCTGTATGTATGAGCCTGTGGTACTACACAACACTGAGGTGACATGTCTGAAGGCTACCTGTCTTTGACAAGGGGTATGCATTCAAGTTCACACTGTCTGACAGTGTCCCTCACACTGTTGCATGCATACACACCTGGTAAATGTAAATATAAAGCTGTACCTTGCCTATGACATGGTTGGTGTATTCCCACTCTGCCATACTCCCTCTTGGTAATGTCTGCAGGGCCACAGCCTGCAGACAGACACCTGGAACACACACAGAATACAGTATGTCAGACTACATTCAGTCAGTGGTACTAACAGCAATAATGCACCCTGGCTAATAAGGTACATATATCTGTATGTGTACCCATAACAAATGCAGCAGACAGCACCTTACACAGTATTACATAGTTACATTGTACTATATTTACCCTGTACTTCAGACCCATATTAGCATGTCCCTGCATCAATGGCATGGATAAAAGGTGGCACATCATAAGTACAGGGTGTGGTGTGGGTTGGCCAGAGGCCAAGGCTGGGCCATACAGTTGACATCATGTGTGTGTGTTTGGATTGGGGTACCCAGTAGATGGGCTGAGCAGAGGTGCTGTGTGTGTCTGGAGGTGACCTGCCTGCGATACAGATGTGTGTGTGTATATGCACACAGTCATGACATGTGGCTGTCCTACACAGGGATATGTTGGACAGCTGTGGACCGTACATGACAGGTTGTCCAGTTCACTGTCTCTGGTCACTGACATGGGAACTGGTCCTGCCAGGGGTCTCACTGGCACCACCAGGCCCAAGGATAGATGCAGTACTGCTTCCTGATGGTGACTGCTGATTGTTGGATCTGTGTCCCTGACAGGAGCAGCCAAGAACACGTGCTCATGGCCTGCTCCAGTGTGATGTGGACAACCCCCCTTCAATAGTGCTGGTGTCACTGCCACTATGGGAGTGTGAAGTTACATGGCCCCGTACACTCTCAGCTGTTGTTGGTGCTGACCTACATCCATGTGGCTGATTCCCATCTCCCACCACACACTCTAGTACAGAAATGCCACAGATGAGGATTGCCAAGGTCTCACCCTGCCATCTATTTATGGCCTCAGTATTTCATCATGTGGCAACAACAAGGTCATGTATGTTGCCATGTAAATCAGGAAGAGTTTCATCCGCCACTCTGAGTATTTGTCTGGTGTTGAGTTCATTACATGCCTGTGTATCCATGACAGCCCTGAAACATGCATCTGGTGACACCTGCTGTGGCACTTGCAAAAGCAGCCTGATGAGCAGAATTCCTCCTGTGAGCACCTCTGTCCCTCCACCTCTGTGGGGCCTCACCAGCACTCTGGCTATGGCCAGTGTCTACACTCATACCTGCTGTAGTCACCACACTAGCTGCTCCATGCCACCAGCTGCCAACTTTCCATCATCTGTGGCCACTGGTGACAGGGTATGTGTGGGCATTGTCACTGTGTGTGGGGATGTTGTGGACAAGAGTAGGATGCCAAACAATGGCACAGATTCAGCCCCTGACAACCCCACCTGTACCGTACTATTCCTATCATCATTGTCAGAGTCTGCAGAGATACTGATATCAGTTTCCAAGCAGGAGGGACACTAAACCCCATTGCCGCCTGTGAGGAAATATGTACATTGATACCTGCACTTTAAGGTTGGCTGGTGCACACACACACACACACACACACACACACACACACACACACACACACACACACACACACACGCACACACGCACATGCACACACACACACACACACACACACACACACACACACAGACACGCGCGCACACATGCATGCACACACACACTCATACATACACACACACATGCACACATACACATACACACACTCATACATACATACACACACACACACACACACACACACACACACACACACACACACACACACACACTTACAGGTGAGGTGGCACAAATCTGTTACACAGACCTCACATTACCCAAATGGTGGCATGCATGACGCACGGCCCTCAACATCATGCATTGCAACCAGTTTTACTCCATGTGACTAACAATATAGAGCTCTGGGATACGTGAGTACTGTTAGTAGATGATGGCCTTTACCCAGCACAGACTGCACCCATGTACACATCATTGCTGTTCACCTGTGTAGCACAGTGGCAACTACTACAGAACATACCTCACAACTGTACAGATCCTTGCAGAATGTGTAGATGTCCGCCTCATATGTTTGTGCTGTTTCTCATAATTCTTGTGTTTGTCTGATACATAACTGGGATTCTCTGAGAAGTGACGTCACTAACTAATGACATACATTTGAGTTTCAGACCTCCTAACCACAAGTAAATGTATGGTCACACAAATCCTGTTACACCACCAACCTTCTAAGCTTACAGTGGATATGATAAGTATACACACTTCTGTTATCATGTCATGTTCTTGTAATATATAAAATGAGACTGCAATAATGCATTCAAAAATATTACCCACCGTTCATGTGATATATGACCCATGCAATCCAATTGATAAACAAACAAATGTGTTACATGTAAAATATAATGAATGAAATATGTACAATATGGTGGTTGCATAAGTGTGCACACCCTTAAAATGATACTTTGTTGAAGCACCTTGTAAGTGACTTACAGCATTCACTCTTCTTGGGAAGGTGTCTATCAGCATGGCAGATTTTGACTTGCCATTATTTGGTCACTCTTCCTTGCAAAGGTCCCCCAACTTTGTCAGATTGTAAGGGCAGGTCATGTGCACAGCCCTCATTTGGTCACACTGCATTTTTTCTATCGGGTTTAGGTCTAGGCTCAGGCTGGGACAATCCATAACCATGAGTGTGTTCAGATGGAGCCATTCTTAGGTAGCTTTGAATGTATGCTTTGGGTCTTAGTCATGTTGAAGGCTGACACCCCTCCCCATCCTCAGTGTTCTTGCAGACGCCTGATGGATTTGGGCCAGATGTGAATGTTATTTGGAACTGTTCAGAATTCCCACCACCATGACTACAGGCCCAGTTCCACCTTTGGAACAGCATCCCTACAGCAGGCAAATGCCACCAGCATGATTCACCACGAGGATGGTGGTCTTCAGGTGAAGCAAGGTGTTGCTTGTGCACCACACGTGCCTTTTGGTTTTGTGGCTGTGAGGTCAATCCATAGTCTCATTACACCATAGCACATTTTCACACATGGCTTTGGGAGACTTGGTGTGCTGTATTGTGAATTGTATCCACCCATGGATGTTTTGAGGTGTGGAGAAATGCTTCCATCTTCTGACCCTACCCCATAGGCCAAACTTATGCGGAATACGGGAAATTGTTCTCACATGAAGTACACAACACCAGTACTTGCAAGAGATTCCTGCATCTCCCTCAGTGTTACTGTATGTCTCCTGGCAGCCTCCCTGACCAGGGTTTGACATACCTTTTCATCAGTTTTTGAGGAACGTCAGGTGCTTTTCAACAGCATTGTTGTTCCACATTCAATCCACCTTTCTGTGACTGTCTCCACTGTGTTCCGTGGTGTATGCAATGCTGTGGTAATGTTATTGTACCTTACTCCTGACTGATACCTTTCAAATATGAGATCCCTTTGCTGCTTCGTAAGCTGTCTGCATGCCATGGCTGTTGCTGTTGCAGGCAACAGGTTGGTTTTACAAGTGAATTGTTCATGTTATAGGTCACATTAAAGGTTGGAAAAGATGTGAACTGACATACTGTGGTCTCAATTAGTATATATCACAAACACCTGGCATCTTAACAGAGGTGTGTACACTGTTTATATCCACTGTATAAGAGTAATGTTTTACACATGTCCCTACCTTAGGCCATTTGTCACCCCATTGTGTTGGTCACTGTTCAGAAGTCTTGCACTGACAGGTGTAAGGTATGCTACAGGAATGTTACATTCTCTTCAGATAGGCCTCTGTGGTGACCATTGTGATGCAATGCACTTAACCCCACCACAAGTGAACATGCACATAAAGCAATTTGGCTATGAGTGACAGTTGTGTCTATGGTAAATTGCACGCCATTCACATGCCTGGGGTATTGGCAAACCACAGCAGAACAATTCCATACTCACCAGCTTCAGGCTGCTCTCCCACATTCAGACCATAGGGACCTAGTTAGTTGTGGGAGAGAGTTATTGTTGACAGACTCACAAATAGCACTGGTACAGGATGGATGCAGCATGTCTGCACATTTACAGTGCAACCCCAATACTACACAATTTGCTGTCCTTCACCATAGATGTGCACTTCTGTGCTTTAGAAAACCCCATCCACAACTACAATCTGACCTGACACATGCATGTAGATACTCTACAGATACAAGTATGTTTGCTACACTAGTCTAGTAATCTCCACTGGAGCCTTACCTGCACACTCCTCGTCCATTGTTTGGGTGCCAACCACCTCCAGCATGTGGTGGTCTGTACCCTGGTATTGTACTGGGATGAGTGTCCCCAGGTTAGTGAGGAGCTCCTTGGTGGGTGTCAGTGGGGCCTGCATGGCTGGTCCCCCATTTGTGGCTGCATGGTCGACGGCCACAGCAGCAGCCCCTTGCTGGGCATGGCGTATGAGGTCAGTTGCATGATGCCAGAGCATGCCAGAGGCAGGTTTTACAAGTAAGGTATTGCTGAGTCCATACAGCTATGTAGGTGTTCATATAGCTGTTTGTAGTAGGCATGGACACAAAATCATAACACAGTACACTTTGGACACCTCTCCAATTTCAAACCGATAATCATGCTTATTGTAGTGCCCATAACTGTGTCAGGGCAATGCCACAACCAGTAGCTGTCAAAATGTCACTCTGTTGGATGCACAGTAAGTAAGATTACACGTATGCAATTTGTACAGCTTATATAACTGACAGTTTTCATCCCATGTCTGTTGCTATGAGGTGGCCAGATACACCTACTCATACTGACATGTGCAAGGGTATTACCTGATATACATTTCTGTTCTATGTCAGTATGGCACACTGTATTCACACTCTTGCTGCCCAGTCATCCCTCTCAACCCATTAGAGCAAGACATCTGTAGGACATCACACATACATGGGGGCCAATGGGACAAAAATAGTGACAATATCTTAATATTGCTGTAACATAGTTGTGTCATTCAATAGCACAGTAGCATTTGCAATGACAGACAGACCCTCCAGGATGTCCAACACTCATATGGCAGGAAGAGAGAAGAAAGGCTAGGAGTGTGGTACTGAGGGTAAGAACTTTTAAAGTTGGCAGTATGACTGGTATAGGGACAGAGCTAGCTGATATGATGGCCAGAGGAAGGTTGATATATTGTGTGTGCAAGAGACCAGATGGAAGGGGAGTATGGCTAGGTGTATCGGAGGCTGGTCACAATTGTGCTATCATGAGGTGGATGTGAGGAGAAAGGGGGTAGGGGTTATCCTGAAGGAACAGTATGCCAAGAGTGTTTTTGGGGGATGAAATGAGTGTCTGATAGAGTGATGTTTATGAAGCTGGAAATTGATGGTGTAATGATGAATTTTGTTAGGGCATATGCTACGCAAGTTGGTTGTGCGATGGATGAGAAAGAGAAATGTGAAGTCAGTTGGATGATGTGGTGATGACTGTATCCAAGGTTGAGAGAGTAGTAATTACAGCAGATTTCAGTGGGTATATTGGTGAAGGGAACAGAGGGGATGAGGAAGTGATAGGTTTTTATGGTGTTATGCAAAGGAATGCAGATGATGTAATGGTAGTGGATTTTGAAATAAGGATGGACATGGCTGTGGTGAATATATACTATAACAAGAGGGAGGAGCATAGGGTGACATACAATAGTGGAGGAAGATGCACACAGGTGGAATATATCCAATGTAGGAGGGCCAGTTTGAATGAGATTGGAAACTGTAAAGTGGTGACAGGGGAAAGTGTAGTTAGGCAGCATAGAAAGTTGTTCTGTAGGATGACATTGTTGATCAAGAAGAGGAGGAGTGTAAGGGCAGCACAAAGGATCAAATGGTGGGAACTGGAAAATGGTGATTGTGAGTTGGAGCTCAGGGAAGAGTTACGATAAGCACTGGGTGGCAGTAAAGATTTAACAAATATCTGTGTAAGTTCAGCAGAGCTAGTAAGGGAGATGGCTAGAAAGGTGCTTGGTGTGACATGTGGATGGAGGAAGGAGTACTAGGACACATGGTGGTGGACTGAGGAAGTACAGGACAGTATACAGAGAAAGAGGTTGTGGAAGAAGGAGTGGGATTGTCAGAGAGATGAGGAAGGTAGACAAGAGTATAAGGAGATGAGGTGCATGGCAAAGAGAGAGGTTGCAATGGCTAAGGATGAGACATATGAAGAGTTGTATGACAGGTTGGACACTAAGGAGGGATGAAAGTACTTGTACCAATTGGCTAGACAGAGGAACTGAACTAGGAAAGATGATCATCAGATAATGGTGAAAAAGGATTATGAGGGAAACATACTCACAAGTGAGGAGAGTGTGTTGAGCAGATGGACAGAGTACTTTGAGAGGCTGATGAATGAAGGGAATGAAAGCGAGAAGGTTAGATGATGTGGTTATGGTGAATCAGGAAGTGCAACAGCTTTCCAAGGAGGACGTGAGGATAGCTATGAAGAAGATGAACACTGAAAAGCCTGTTGGTGCACATGACGTATCTGTGGAAACATGGATGTGTTTAGAGGTAATGGCAGTGGTGTTTTAACCAGCTTGTTTAATGATATCTTGGAAAGTGAGAGGTTGCATGAGGAATGGCGAGAAAATGTTTGGGTATCGTTTTAAGAATAAGGTTGATGTGTAGAGCTGTAGTAACTACAGAGGGATAACATTGTTCAATCATAGCATGATGTTATGGGAAAGAGTAGTGGAAGCTTGGTTAAGCAGGGAGGTGATTAGTAGTGGTCAGCAGTATGTTTTCATGCCAGGAAAGAGCACTGCAGATTCATATTTGCTCTGAGAGTGCTGATGGGGAAGTACAGAGAAGGTCAGGAGTTGCTTTGTGTCTTTCCGGACTTAGAGAAAGCATATGACAAAGTGCCTAGAGAGGAGTTGTGGCATTGCTTGAGGAAGTCATGGGTGGCAGAGATATATGCAAGAATGGTACAGGATATGTGCAAGGGTGATGTGACAGCAATGAGGTCTGTGGAGGGAGTGATGGATGCGTTTAAGATAGAGGTGGGATGACATCAGGGATCAGCCATGAGCCCTTTCTTATTTGCAATAGTGATGGACAGGTTGACAGACAAGATCATAAAGGAGTCCCTATTGACTATGATGTTTGCAGATGACATTGTGATCTGTATTGAGAGTAGGGAACAGATATAGGAGACCCTGGGAGAGGTGGAGATATGCTCTAGAGAGGAGAGAAATGAAGGTCAGCAGGACTAAGACAGAATATCTGTGTGTGAATGAGAAGGAAGATAGCAGAATTTTGAGGATGCAGGGAAAAGAGTTGGCAAAGGTGGACGAGTTTAATTGATTGGGATCAACATTTCAGAGTAACGACAATTGTGGTGAACAGGTGAAGAAGAGAGTACAGGCAGGATGGAATGGGAGGAGAAGGGTGACAGGAAGGATTTGTGACAGATGAGTACCAGTAAAAGTGAAAGAGAAGGTCTACAAGAGGGTAGTGAGACCAGCTATGTTTATATGGGTTGGAGACAGTGGCACTGACAAAAAGACAGGAGTCAGAACTGGATGTGGCAGAGTTACAGATGTTAGGATTTGCACTGGGTGCGATGAGGGTGGACAGGATTAGCAATGTGTATATGAGAGGATCAGCCCATTTTGGACAGTTTTGAGACAAAGCCAGAGAGGCAAGATTACATCAGTTTGGACATGTGCTGAGGAGGGATGCTGCGTATATTGGAAAAAGGATGGTTAGGATGAAGATGCCAGGTAAGAGAAAAATAGGAAGGCCTCAGATAAGGTTTCAGAATGTGGTGAGAGAGGACATGCAGGTGGTTGGTGTGACAGAGCAAGATGCACAGGACAGGCAGAGATGGCAACAGATGATCCACTGTGGCTACCCCTAATGGGAACAGCCAGAAGAAAAAGAAGGAAATGTTGTAATGTCAGTCTTCACAGATTTGCCAATGATTTGCCAGACATAACACAACTCTATGAGTAAATGACTACAGATATGAGGCACACATTTGGTCAGTGTGCGTAACACTGGACAGTTGAATGGTATGAGCTCAATATATCACATGCAGTTCAACACACACGTGTGCAACAATACTTTACTATGCAAATACCATGTATAGGTCTCTCCCATTTCCAAGACAAACAAGTATATGATAGTTGTATTCACAAGTAAGATATGGATATGTACGGCATCCCAGTAGCTGGCCCAGCATTATCACAGTCAGTATTGTTCAACACACACTCTGTTAGTAATCATATGTGAGCCATCCTTTCCTGGGGTGACTCAGGGGCCTGGCCTATGGTCTAAGTCACTACAGACAGACCCAGATGCTATGGCCATAGGTTCTGATCAGCAATATATCAGTACAGCAAGTCTTGTTGAGACATATATGTTAAACTTCCTATTTCCCATTATTATATACCCCTTACTGCAGTCCATTGTATGCTTACTTGTTTGACATACCTGTTTTATTTTTTCAAGTGTAGGTGGTTATATCCTGCTTGTTTATTTTTTTCCTTTCACTCTTTCTCTCTCTCTCTCTCTCTCTCTCTCTCTCTCTCTCAAGGATGTAGGGTGTACATCTGTTTTGTATAGGCAGCAGCTTGCCTTTTGTAGGTAATGCTAATGAGCATCTGATGGCCTTTGCACCAATTGGTGCCCCCCACTCACTAACTGCATGCAGAACAGCTGTGTTGTTATTCATATAGCCAATGGCATGGCAACAGACTCCTATAATTGAGTACTTCATGTGGGCATTGGCCCTTTTCTTTGCCAGTGAGGTGGACTTCATGGAGGTGTTTGAACAACAGCATCACAGAGTATTTGGAAATACCTCTTACAACCAAAACTGTGGAGACAGGTCAACAAAATGGGGAGAATATTCCAGACATAGGAAAAGAATGCAAGTATTGCTGTTATACATTTTAGATTAATGCTAGTCTAACAGAGTTTGTGTGGACATGGAGTTTCTGTGTGATTTTAACTCAGACAGTGTTATGTGTTTGACATAACTCTCAACAGTAGGCCTATCCACAGAATGGCCAGAGTTTAGACTCCTACGTTTGGTGTGTTCCTCGGACATTTTTTGTCTTTGGAAAATCAGTAGCATGCTGTGGGTATTGCAGTCAGTAACTGCTAACATCCATTTGTGTTTCTGACCTCATATCCCTCAGAAAAGATATGTTACAACTAACCTGTTGCACCAGCAACTTTCTCAGTTTATAAAAGCAATATTGTAAATATACCCCTGTTTTTTGAGCCTCTGTCCCACAGTTATGTCAGGCTTTGTCCATATGTCATGCAGTAAAAGGTTGATAAGTATGGTATATGATTATTTAGTGCCAACATTCCTGATATCATGCCAGTGATGTATCAGACTGCCAGACATGTTATGTGAAGGAGGCCTTATATATGAGTCAAAAGCTTAGTCATTCTGTGGGACTCTGTACAGTTGAGAGGTTTGTGTATTTCTGGCAATTGTCGACAGACTGTCAGGAATGTGTAGCAGTGTAGTGTGTCAATGTTATTTGGTCCGTGTAGGGAGGGGGATGGATGTATGTGTTATGGCACCTTTTCTTTCTGCCTATGCATGCTGCTTCTATTTCTGGTGGTCTATCGGCTGTATATGTTTGTAGGGGCAGACCGAGATATGTCACATACTATGGTCAGGCTTCATATGTAGGGGTAGTGTTTGAGTGGCAAACATGTTGAGATGTTTTTGTTCACACAGTCCTTATAGTGTACTGTTTCTTTGGCTTACTGGTATGTCACTGTGATTGTGGTGGAATAGGTTGTGGGTATGCACTTTCACACTGGTGTCTGTTTTTCAGTGCTGTAACATCCCTGTAGTGCCTGATATATTTGCTAATACATGTGTAATTCCCCCAAGCTGATTTCAGTTAGTATTGTTTCAGTCTGACTGTAGCTTGGACAGTGCTTGGTGACATGCTTAGCAGCTGAGTGTAGTTTCTCTAATGTGATGTCATGTCCAGATATTTGTAGGATGCACTGTTGCCTGGCCCCATCAGTGTTGTGTATTTCTGACACATCAGTGGGATTATGTGAGGACTTCAGTCACTAACTAGTGAGAAGTAACTGAGTGCTGGACTTTTGCTATTTCAGTCAATATATGTTAGGACAGACATGAGGATGTAACTGCAGCGACTGTGTCAGCTTAACTACTCCAGTATTTCAGACATGTCCCTATTTTATGGCTTTCTCCCCCCACTTTGTCAGGCTTGCTCCACATTCATTGCACTAAGGGGTTCTGAGCCTACCTCTCGACTGTCCAGATTGCTGCAGTATGTCCAGGTTTATTTCTCATATTTCTGGTCTGTTCCACAGATTCATTTTTTTTATATCCCTGGTAAATCACTGTGATGATCTGAGGAATTCTGACAGTAAATGATGACATACATTTCAGTTTCAGAACTCACATCCTTCAGAACAAGCATGCGGAAACAAACCCTGTCACTCTGGTAACATTCTACATTTATAAGAGCAATATTTAAAATATGTCCCTAGTTTTGGCCCATTGTCTTCCCATTTGGACAGCTTTTGGCCAGATTTCTTGCACTAACAGTTTGAGAGGTATGGTTTTGAGGTATGACTCCAATACATGTTATGAGCATACACACACACACACATATATATATATATATATATATATATATATATATAGTTCCACTTCATAATACTGAAATATCACAATACTGAAATTCAGAACACTGAAGCCAAAATCCTGAAACTCAAAATACTGAAAACACATAGCATACATATACTGAGTTTAAATAAGATAAATCATATTACTTTCCACCAAGTATAAGCAGGGGGGCAAGCCCCCATGCACCCCCCACACCCCGTGCTGCTTAAATATATCACTACACTAAGTGCAATCTTGGAGTTGATATATTTAAGTAGCAGGGGGTGTGGGGGGTGCAGGGGTGCTTGCCTCCCTGCTTATATTTGAAGGAATGCAATTAGGTTTTTGTTGTTTACAGTCAGTATTATGTATCTTATCTGCTTTCAGTATTTTGACATTCAGGATTTTGAGTTTTCAGGATTTTGATTTTCAGTATTTTGAGCTTCCATGAAGTTTTCTCATTTTTGGTGTTTTGATATTTCAGTATTATGAAGTGAAACCATATATATATATATATATATATATATATATATATATATTATATATATATATATATATATATATATATATATATATATATATATCTATATATATTTACTTTATATATATGTGTGTGTGTGTGTGTATGTATATATTTATATGTGTGTGTTATATGTTTATCTCTATTTATATTATGTATATATTTTTACACATATGCATCTCCATACATATATAAATGTGTATATGTATAAATACAAACCTGACTAATTCTACGCAATCTTTTCCCTACTGTTGAATGACTCTACTGCATGATATGTTTCAAAAAGCATCATGAGTCCTTACAACTCAAATGGTGTAGTGATATGTTGTCCTGACTATGGTGTACAGGACCCTGGGTTTGAGACTTGGCAGGTTTGATTATTTTGTTGCTAGGAAAAACAGTGGCTGATGGAAACAAAGTGATTAGAGCTATTTTAAGCAGTTGTAAGTGGGTTTTTATGGGTTTGCAAGACACTAAGTGATGCCAACACATGGTTAAATGTGCAGATGCTTAATCTGTGTTGGCTTCACGTAGTGACATTTACCAGTGCGCAAATCTGATTAGCTGAGTTACCTGCTGCTTAGCATTCGAAAGTCAAAAACATAGCATCAATGGGGCTATATGGTGTCACAGGCTGCATCTTGCATGAACTACAGAACAAACTAACCCCCACCTAAACATGCTATTCAACTGCAGCTTCCCCACAGGCTACATGCCCATAGAATGGCACACAGCAATGGTTATTCCATTCCACAAAGGAGGGTCTACAACTGACCCTGGTAACTATCACCCCATAAGCCTGACTAGTCTGGTCTGCAAGGTGATGGAGCGCATCATCATGGAACTCATTAACAAAGACATTGGGAACCTCCAAACACTCGACCCAACCCAGTTCAGCTTTGTTAAGGGAAGATCATGCCTACTAAACCTGGTTGACTTCTTTGAGACAGTCACCAAGGCCATAGACAAGGGAAAGGTTGTTCACACAGCCTACCTTGACCTCACCAAGGCTTTCGGACACCATTCCCCACTCGGGTATTACAGAAAAACTCACCAGCCTGAACATAAACCCTTATGTCATGAGATGGGTTGCCAACTGGCTTACAGAGACAGAACTCACACAGTAAGAATAGTGGGCTCCAGGTCCGACTCTAAACCGGTCATAGGTGGTGTCTCACAAGGCATGGTCCTGGAACCCGTACTGTTCAGCATATACTTCTCAGAAGTACAGGCAAACACAGGAGGACTATGGCTAACCAAGTTCACAGATGACTGCAAACTGGGAGCCATAATTGACTCTGTAGCTGACATGGACATCCTCCAAAAGGGCCTTACTGAGATGGATACCTGGTGAGAAAGTCATGGCCTCAAACTAAAGGCCAAAAAATGCAATCATCCCATTTGGGAAAAACAAAACACCCACAAATTACCACATAGGTGGCAGCCCCCTTAATACAGAAGAGGTAATAAAGGGATCTGGGAACCCAGGTAGATAGTAATCTCTCCTTTGACAATCATATTGCTAAAGTAGTTTGGAAATCCTTCTATGTGGCCCATCTAATAGCATCTAGAAATAAAGAGGTTAGAGTGCCACTCTACTCATCACTCATCAGACCCATCATAGAGTACAATGCCCCATTTGGGATGTACCTCACAAGACACTTCCAACATCTGGAGAGACCACAAAAGTACCTCACCAAGAGGATTACTGGCCTCAGACATACATCCTATGCAGCCCGACTGAAAAAACTCCGGCTGTACTCAGTGGCATATCACTTACTCAGAGATGATCTCTGCCTGACTTACAAAGCCATGTCGAACTCAGAATTGATGGACATGCTCCACCTAAAAAAAATCCAAGTCACCGTGAGCCACACGCTCTAGTGAGCTAAACCTCGCCACAACAATAAATAGAACATGCTGGAGGGATAGATTCCTGTCACAGAGACTCCCATGCTTTGGGAAAAAATTCCAAATTACATTAGGCAGAGCCCCTCACTAATACTCTTCAAATGAAACCTTGACGAGTGGATGGGTAACAGAAAATACACCCCTGGGATCACTTCATTGGCTCTGCTTGACAGAGGATCAGTTAATTAATCAATGGGGTGGCGAAAGCTGACAAACTCTGGCTAGGCTTATAAATGCCCTTGGGCAGATAGCCTAGTACCTAAGAACCTATGAACCTATGCTAACCATAGCTGAGCATTGCTAACCATTGCTCACAGTTCATTCTTATAAAATATCTTTTATATATATTTCTATATATATCATATTATATTATTATTATTATTATAAGATTATAATAGGATAATATTATATTATCAGAATTATAATATATCTTTATACTATTATTATAATATATACAATATTATACTTTTATATGTTTTTATATATTTCTTATAAAATATAAAATGTGCTTTCATTACAGTAGCAAGGGGTGTAACTATATTGTATGGAACACATGTATACATGGGTGGTTTCACATGTTATATGCACTCACACTTCCATTTTACACTAGCTACGCTATACTGGGTGAAGAAAATAACTTACCATAGGTTCATAGGTTCATACTAGGCTATCTGCCCTAGGGCATTTATAAGCCTAGCCAGAGTTGTGTGGCTTTCACCACCCCTTAGGTTGAAGAATACTATACCCATTAGTTTGCCGTGCCTCTGTCCAGCAGTGATACAGAGACGATCCCCGGGGTAAACCTATGATCTCCCATCCACTGGTCAAGATTCCTCTTGAACAGAGCCAGCGAGGTGCTCTGTCTCACATGGACCGGGATTCTGTTCCACAGCATAGGGAGTCTCTGGGTGATGAATCTGTCCCTCCAGCACGTCCTATTTATATCCATGTTGAATTTTAAGTCTCTTGCTCTTGTGGCTCTGGTGGATTTGGATTTTTTGAGGTGGAGCATGTCCTTTAATTCCAGGTTGGACATGGCCTTGTATGTCAGGCACAGGTCACCTCTGAGCAGACGGTATGCGACTGAATAGAGCTGGAGTTTCTTCAGTCGGGCAGCATATGGCATATTTTTGAGCCCCTTTATCCTTTTGGTGAGGAACTTTTGGGGTCTTTCCAATTGCTGCAGGTGTCGGGTAAGATACATTCTGAATGGGGCATTGTACTCAATCATTGGTCTGATAAGTGAAGAGTACAGGGAACAATGACCTCCCTTGATCTGGATGTGAATCCTTCATAATCAGGTGGGCAATGTAGAAGGTCCTCCTAACCACTTTGGCAATGTGAGTGTCAAAAGAAAGGTTACTGTCAACTTGGGTCCCCAGGTCCCTGATAACCTCTTCTGTGCTTAATGGATTGCCACCTATGTGGTAACTTGGGGTTACCTTGTTTTTGCCAAAGGGTATGACTATACATTTTTTGGCATTTAGCTTAAGGCCATGGCTCTGGCACCAGTTATCCGTTTCTATGAGACCTCTCTGAAGGATATCTGTGTCTGATGGATTTTCAACTATGGTGCCCAGTTTGCAGTCATCTGCAAACTTTGTCAGCCACGATCTTCCTATGTTTGCCTGCACTTCTGAAAAGTAGATGCCGAACAAGAGGGGGCCCAGGACTGAGCCCTGTGGGACACCGCCAGACCAGCTTGAGTCTGACATGGCACCAGCAACTCTAACCCTGTGGGTTCTGTCCTTGAGCCAGTTTGCAACCCATCTTGTGACATATGGGTTTACATTTAAGCTGGTGAGCTTTTCTATGATACCCGAGTGGGGTATTGTGTCGAAAGCTTTTGCAAGGTCAAGGTAGGCTGTGTGAACTGCCTTACCCTCATCAATGGCCTTGGTGACTGTTTCAAAAAAGTCGACCGAGTTCAAGAGGCATGATCTGCCCTTGACAAAGCCGAATTGGGTAGGATCCAATGTCTGTAGGTCCCCTATGTCTTTATTTATGAGTTCCATTATGATCCTCTCCATAGCTTTGCAGACCAGGCTTGTTAAGCTTATGGGGCAGTAATTACCAGGGTCCGTAGAAGCACTGCCTTTGTGGAGTGGGACCACAGTTGCCGTACGCCACTCTTTGGGTACATATCCTGTGTTAAGACTAAGATTAGCAGCTGAACTTCAGGAAGCAACCAATAAACCAGTTGAATGAAAAATGAAAAACCACGAATTTTGACCTAGGTTTCGTCTTTAATCCGACTTCATCAGAACACAAGTTAATACTGATAAAAACACCTTATGTAGTTCATGTAGCACACAGCCGGGGACACCATCTGGTCCCACTGATGCTGTGTTTTTAGCTTTAGAGAGAGCAGCTCTCACCTGGGCATTTGAGATGTTTGGGAGGCTACACTCTGCTGGGATAGATATTTCTCCTTTTGAGGGGGAGGGAGGGGAGAAATTTTCACTGAACCTGTCTGCCAGTATTTTTGCAATGTCTGTGGGTTCAGTGATTTTTGTATCATTTTGGACTAATTCTGAGCATATCTGGGAGTTTCCACCTAGATTTCTAACATAGCTAAAGAAGGCCTTATGATTGTCTTTTGAGTCCTTGTCGATTTTTCTCTCAAAGTTGGCCTTGGATGATTTTATGAGTGATCGTAGTTTTTTACTAGTATTGATCAGAGATGTCTTCCCTTTTAGGGATTTTGCTCTATCTTGTAGTAGCTTTCTCCTCTTGTTGTAAAGTTTGTTTATGGCTGGGGTCCACCAGATCGGGCGCTTGCCTTTGGTGGAAAGGGTCTTGATTTTATTTGGGATTGCTTGATCCATGCAATCCTGGAGGTGCTCGTAGAAAGCATTTGTAAGGGATTCAGCAGCGTGGGTTGTGGTTTCCAATGGCTCAGGGCCTTGAAGGATACCACACCAGTCTTAAGAAGTGTGAAGTTGGCTTTTGAGAAGTTCTTCACTGTGGTCTTTTTGTTGGGGTGGGGCGGGATGTGGATCTCCAGTGAGATTAGTTTATAGTCTGATCTCACCAATGAGGGATATACTTCCAGTGTGGAGCATTTTGTCCCCATGTTTGTGATGATCAGGTCTAGTATATTTTCACCTCTTGTGGGAATGGTGACAAGTTGTTCCATAGCATTTGAGTTTATGAACTCCAGGAACCTTTGGGCTAGGGTATTGGGGCTTGAGTAATGTTCCCAGTGTACGTTTGGGTAGTTGAAGTCACCCAATATGATGCTGTTTGGAGAGACATTTATACTCTCCAGTGTCTTCAGGAAGGCTGTGTGGGGTTCCTGAGTTTGAGAGGGTGGCCTGTAACATGCTACAAACTGTAGAGCAGTTTTGCCTATGGTTAATTGTACCTGAATGGTCTCTGATGCTTCGTGAGTTGCCACCAGCCTGGAGGTGTGGGTATCCTTGATGAATATGGATACACCCCCTCCTTTTGTGGTACGGTCCGGGTTTTGGGGCTGGAACGCATGATATGAGGTAAAACCTGATAGTGCTGGGGTGCTCTCAGGACCCTTGAACCAGGTTCCAGTCACAGCACAGACATCGATGTTCTCCATACTGAGGAGGGCTTCGAGGGCATGCATCTTGAGATTTAGACTTCTGGCATTGAGCAGATTTACCCTTAGTTTTTTTCCATTATTGTTTTCTAGGGCAGTGGGTTTAAAATTTGAGCCTTGTCTAAAAAAGGCACTATGGGGGTGGCAAGAGCCTTTGCCAATATCCGGAAACCCAGGGGTGACAGGTGCAAGCTGTCCCTTGCGAAGCAGCATGGCTTGTCAAGCATGTCATTCCAGGCAGACAGACATTGGATCCCCTTAGAATGACACCAGAAATTAAGCCAATTATTAAAACTGATCATTTTGTCTCTGTATTGTGGCATCATTCTTGGTGAAGGTAGGATACTGCTCAGGGTCAGGGTCATACCAGCCTGGGCTACATAATCTGAGAGCTCCTTTATGTCTCTTTTCATGTAGTCCATGGAGGTAAGTCTCAGGTCATTCACACCGGCATGGACAATAACTGAGTCATACTTGTACTTGCTGTGGAGTGACCTGAGTGCTTGTGTTATGTGGCGGATTCTAGCGCCCGACAGGCAGCTTACTGTGACCCTCTCCTTGTTCAGTCTGGTGAGTGGGACGTCAGTGTGTCTGACTATGGAGTCACCTATGACAAGTGTGTCTGGCATTGTGTTTGGCCTTAAGGGCTGTGACTGATTTGCACACTGACTTTGTGATCTATGTGTTGCTTGTGTTATGTCATGAGGTGGCAGTTGTTTGGATGTCTGCTTTGGAGGCCTCTGCTGTTTTGGTAGATTTTTGATCAGTGCCTCTGAGTATGTCTTTGTGTGTTTATGTGTTTGATTTGTAGTTGTGATAGTTCTATGTGAGACTAGGTTTATGGTGTGTGCGGTTACCTTCTCCTCCTGTCTGGTTTTGCCAGTCCTGAGTTGAGAGAGCTCAGCCTCCAGTTTGGATATATAGTTGCATCTCTCGCATGTATTTGTGTTTTGTGGGAGGAGGAGAGGGTTGTCTGTGTACATGAGGCAATTGTAACATTGCCTCAATATTCCCAGATTCACCAGCTGAGCAGGAGAGGATGCTAGCAACTGACCCTTTGACATGCTAGAAGAAATGAAAAAGTTTGCTGTGTAACTGAGTCAGAAAGGACCTATAGGGAAGTGGGTACTCAAGGGGGTTTTAAGCTAGTGAAGTACTTTGTATAATATAGAAGTGCTTTACCTGACTAAAAATGCTTTAGGAACAAGTGCTGAGCTTTACAGATAGAGAATAGACTGTTTAGATTACAAGTAGAGCAGTTCTAAGGGAAAAAATGAAGCGCAGACTTTACAAAGCCAGAAATAATTTAACCTTGT
This sequence comes from Protopterus annectens, assembly GCF_019279795.1. Taxonomy (NCBI): domain Eukaryota; kingdom Metazoa; phylum Chordata; order Ceratodontiformes; family Protopteridae; genus Protopterus; species Protopterus annectens. The sequence goes on from NC_056733.1 coordinate 1,529,978,783, forward strand.
TTAACCGGCGCTGCCCGATGGTGCTCTAGTGGCAACTCCGCGCTAAATGCAGAAAAGGCAATAAGTCAGTAGTACAGGCTAGCACACTTTAGTGGGCAGCCAAACAATTAAATTAAACAGCAAACAAACACTTTTCAACTTGAATTAGACTAATTTCAACTAAAATGTACTTTTAAGTGCAGATAATAAAAAATGCAGTAAATAACTATGAAAACAGTTAAAGTTTGCTCTAGGTAAGCAGTAGAAGGTAAAACAAATATAAAAAAACAGCAGGATACTTAATCAGGAAAGCAGTCACTTTTTTTTCAGTTCTCTGTAGCCAGGAAGACTCAACAGGACCACGTGGAGATGTGTCTGAGCAATATGGCTTCAAAAAAATGCCAGAGGCAGATTTTAACCAGGGAACTTCAAAAGAGCTAGAAATGGTCCAAAATGACCAATTACTACAGCTTCTTGTGCTGAGGTCACTTCCCTCAAGGACAGGTAGGCTATTCAAGGCTCCCCACTCCCACTGGTGAGCTAAGAAACTTCCTTCTATCCAAGTAAGGCAATGGACAACACAGGAACTACAACACAGCCCAGGATACAGCAAGGCCTGTAAACTGGTCTAACTAGTTTAGGAGAGGCAGGAAAACAAGGAATATGTTTTTGTTTTTTTGTTTTTAAATAGAAACACACAGAAATGCAGAAAAGGCAATAAGTCAGTAGTACAGGCTAGCACACTTTAGTGGGCAGCCAAACAATTAAATTGAACAGCAAACAAACACTTTTTGACTTGAATTTAGACTAATTTTGACTAAATGCTAACGCATAACCTGTTTTTTATCAACTTTATGTCTGTCCTCTGTGGAGAAAGGATGACACCGGTGCTCAGGCTGTGGTTGACTGTACTGCAGAATGGGTCTGAGATCCCATGCCTGTGTTTTATTTCACATTTTAATGTGAAAATAGTACTTTTACCAATACTTTCCAATGTAAAATTGCATTGCTTGTTGTAGTACTCAAACCATATATGCCTGCATGCAAAGCTGGGAATCTGAAAACTACACTACCTTTGTCTGGGTATTTGAGTTGTATATTCTTACTTATCTCCTATTGTATATTAATATTATATTATTTTATTAAATGGAGAGCATTAAGGTTTTCGGCCATGTCATTGAGGTCTGCTGTCATGACATAATGGCATATATTTAAATTTGAGACTTGTATCCTTCAGAACATTCATGCTAATGCATAACCTGTTTTTTATCAACTTTATGTCTGTCCTCTGTGGAGAAAGGATGACACCGGTGCTCAGGCTGTGGTTGACTGTACTGCAGAATGGGTCTGAGATCCCATTCCTGTGTTAATGTAGGATGCAGCCAGGAATGGTATCAGGCCTATGGAGACCTCTATGTGTTGCCTTTGAAATGTTATTACAGACCTGCTTCCTGATCATGAGAGGAGGGGGGCAGGTGCTGTACATGCACATGTGTACCTATGGGGCAACAGGAAGGTGAAGTTTACACTTCACCTGTCTGCAGCTGGTTGCTTATGTCTATGACATATGTGTATGTGGTGTTATTGACCACCACTACAGAGCAGATATGTGTATTGCCTCTGGAATTGCAGACACATGTCTGGAAGGCCTAGTGATTGGTTTTGGTGGATGTATCCAGTTTGCACTCAAAGACAGCCTTAGTGTACATCACCTGTGACCTTATCTGCTTGTGCAGAACAAGATGACATGGCTACCAATGAGGCACCTGTTCCTTCTTGGTCAGTCCTGCAATTATTTCCACCTATGATAGTAGCTGTTTATTGCTGCTGTCCACCACAGGCATTCAGCCTACCTTGACGGGGTTGATGTTGCCCTGTCAGATATTGCTGAGGCCATACAGCTATGTAAGTGCCCACATAGTATTGTGGTGTGGGCCTGGACACTGCTGCTATTTCCATCATATGGGATGTTCTTCATTTGTGTCTTGCCCCTTTTCCATGCCTGTGCAGGGGACATTACAGAGGTGTGGGGGCTACAGCTTCACAGACAGTGGGTGGGAATTCCTCACAGGGCAGGACATGTGGAGACAGCCCAACAACATGGAGAACAAAGCTCCAGAATTGGGTACAGATTGTATGTCATTAGTGCTGTTTTACACATGGAGGGTTGTTAGACTGACAGAGCTTGCCTGGACATGCATTTACTTAGTGTCTTGACATCTGACTGTGATATGCCTCTGACATACCTCTCAACTGGCATGCTGTTCACAGACTGGCCTGAGGTTTGCCTGTTATGTTTGGTCGGTTGTTCGAACTACGTCTATTTTGTGGGGTTGGTAGGACAATGTGAGGATTGTAGTCACTAATTGTTGACATCCATTGGTGTTCCAGACATCATATCCTTCAGGGATGTTATGTTACAACAATTTATTTATTTATTTATTTTATTTTACATTTGTTGACCGGGTAGTCTAACTGGATATATGCCCATTTTCAGTAGATGCCAGGGGAGAAAAGCTCCAAGCATTAGCGTGACATAGAATACAATATATAGTAGTAGTCAAGTGAATTACAGTACATTGGCTACATTGGTCAGAGCAAAATTGTACTGAGTTGTTTAGTAGGTTGAAGTTAATATCAAATACAGAGAGAAAAACAAAAAAATATATATATATATATTTCGTAGTATAAAGGAGATTGTAAATTACAAAGTAGGCAGCATAGAATAGTAGAGAAGAGAAGTATAGAGAGAGCAAGAAGGGGAATGGGATATCAGTCAGGGTTAGAGCATGGACAAAGCCAGTGAGATTTAAGATGTTCTTTAAGATGTTTTTTAAATAGGAAAGTGGAAGAAAGGGTGAAAGGTTCAGTAGGAAGCTGGCTCCAGTTTTTACCTACTGTGTTGGAGAAAAGTGAGTCCCCAGCTTTGTTTTTTGACTTAATAGTGGAAACAAGGAGCTTATTAGCTGAGTGTAGTGTTTCAAGATTTTTGTAGGGTGTAATCAGATTAGTGAGAATAGGGGTATTGTTAGGGTGGTAAAGGATCTTTTGGGTGATAACAAGTTGTTGACAAAGTAGTTGGTTTTGCAGTTCTAGCCATCCCAGTTGTTTGAGGTTGAGACAATGGTGAGTTCCAAATGGGGTGCCAGTGGCAAATCTGGCTATGTTATTATAACTGATGGAAAGTTTGGTGAGGTTGTTTTTAGATAGATTGGTATATATCATAGAAGCATAGAACAGGGTAGAGATAAGGTGGGTCTGGGCAATTGCCATTCTGGCTGAAGGGGTAAGGAAGGGTTTGATTCTGTAAAGGGGGCCTAGTTTTTTGATGACAGACTTTATTGTAGAACTAATGTGGTCATCATAGCGAAGGCTATCATCAGTTGTTACTCCTAGTAGATGGGTTGTACTGCGTGGGGATATGTTAGTTGCATTGTTTGAGGTTATTGTGAAGTACAGTTAAGGTGATTTTTGAGTTGGAGTAAAGTGCAATAATTTTGTTTTTTTGGGGTTCAGGAGGCAGTGTTGCATGAACCAATTTTCAACACTGTTGAATACAGTTTGAGTGAGGGACTGGAGAGAGGCTATGGTCTTGGCTGAACAAATTAAAGTACAGTGATCTGCATATTGTATGCAGGTGACTTGAGGAATTTTGGTATGTAGATCGTTAATAAACAATGAAAATAGTAGAGGTCCTAAGATAGAGCCTTGGGGTACTCCAATATTCACTGGGAGGGATGTATAAAGATTATTATCCCAAAGTACTGCTTGCTGTCTGTTTTCCAGGTAGGACTTAAACCATTGTAATGCTTGAGGATCAAGTGATTGGGCTTTTAGTATGTCTATAAGTATGTTATGGTTCACCATATCAAAGGCTTTTGAAAGGTCAATAAATAGTGCAGAGGAAAAAGTGCTATTGTTACGATTTTTGTTTATGGAGTCAGAAAAGGATAGCAGGGCAGTGGTTGTGCTATGGAATGGTCTGAACCAATGGTGGCAGTTGGCAAGTAGATTATTTTGGAGAATGTGATCAAGTAGTTGTCTGTGAATGCATTTTTCCATTATCTTAGCTATTGGAGAGAGTAAGGCAATAGGCCAAAAGTTGGAGAGCTCAGTAGATGACCCACCTTTATGTAAAGGGATGATGTGGGATACTTTCCATATGGCAGGGATTTTGCTTTCTAAAATAGTTCTATTTATAAGGATGGAGATGGGATAGGCTATGGCTTTTGCAGCAATTTGCAGGTATTCAGCTGGCAGACAGTCAGCAGATGGGGTGCGAAGCCCAGTGCAGGGGTGCAAGGTTTTAGTTTTTGAAGGAGGTTGCAGATTAGGGATGTAGGTACAGGTTGTATTTGAAAGGTAGGAGAAGGAATCTTAGTGGTATTTAATGGGGAAGTGGTCATAGGTGGTAGATTATTGGCTAGGGTTTGAATGGCTTCAGTAAAGTAGTTATTAAAGGCATTGGGAATCTGGTTGGAGTTATTATGGTTGAATCCTGCTGGGGCAGGAGTTGTAGAGTGCCCTGGCTGAAGAAGTTTGTTTATGCCTGACCAGAATTTTTGCAATTTTTGTTGATGCTACTCTCCCTACCCAGCCCAACAAACATGTACACAAAACACTGCTACACAATCTTAGCAGTCTGTTCACAATGGCCAGAAATACATAACTGTCATATGTAACACCAGCTACTGTTTCAGTTTGTGACACCATTATGTGTGATATGTCCCTCTTTCCAGCCCCCTGCCCCCAAGTACATAATGCATTGTCCAGATGTCCTGGACTATGAGGTGCAGAGGTATGGTATATCATTAATTACCGACTGCACTCCAGTTATCATCCCAGTGACCTAGCAGACTCCTGGCCATGGTATGCAGCAATGGCCAGGATTATGGCTCCACACCCAGGAAATTCATTGGAAATCTGTACATATGACAGTTATGTATGTCTGGCCATTGTGAACAGACTACTAAGATTGTGTAGCAGTGTTTTGTGTAGATGTTTGTTGGGCTGGGTAGGGAGAGTAGCAGATGTGAGTGCCATACATCCTTTACCTATCTGACTGTGCATGCTGCTATGGCTACCGGTGGTTTATCAGGTCTGTATGCTTGTAGGACAAACTGTGAAATGTCCTGTAACACCTCAAAATTCCCAATACACTGTGATTTTGGCCAGTATATGTCAGTGTAGTGTGCGACTGGCAATCAGGATATGTTTGTTCATACAGTCGTTCTACCCTGGAGTTAATTTTGGGTACTGGTATGTTGCTGTGACTGTGGTGCAAATGTTTTTGGGTGGACATCTTTGCACCATTATCTGCTTTTCACTACAGTTCCATCCCTGTAGTGCATGCTATATTTGAATATGCATGGGTAATTGCCCAGAGCTGATGTAGTGGAGTGTCGTGTTGGTCTTACTGTGCTTCATAAAGTGCTGGCTAACATGTTTGTCAGCTGTCAGGGGATTTCCATTCTGTTACATGACTACAGTCATACTGCTACACAAACCAGATGCTTAGACACTGTCCAAATGCATGGCTCATATGTTCGGTCTTTTCCCCAGACAGTTGTTGTCTTTGTCTAATCAGGAGGGTACTCTGGGGGAATGCAGTCAGTACATGCTAATATCCATTGGTGTTACTGACTTCATATCCCTCAGAAAAGATATGTGACAACAAATCCAGTAACACTAGCAACTGTCTAAATTTATAACAGCAATATGTCCACTATACCCCTGTGGTAGGGCCTCTGTCCCCCAATTATGTCAGGCTTTGTCCAAATGTCATGAATTAAGAGGTTCAGAGGTATGTAGTATCATTATTTATTGCCTTCATTCCTGCTACCATCCCAATGATGTCATAGACTCCCAGACATATAACAAGGAAGCAGTCATAGATATGAGTCCTGTGCCTATACATTCTGTGGGAAACTGTACATTTGAGAAGTCTGTGTATGTCTGGCCATTGTTAATAGACTGTCAGGATTGTGTAGTGTGTACATGTTATTTGGGCTGTTTAGGGAGGGGGTACATGTGAGTGTCATGGGCCATTTCTATCTGACTATGCATGCTGCTCCAGTTTCTGGTTCCCTATCTCCTGTATATGTTGACAGGCTGTGAAATGTCTCGTAACAACTCAAGATTCCCACTACACTGGGAGTTGGGGCAGTATATGTAGGGGTAATGTGTGAGTGACAAATGGGTTATTATTGCTCACACAGTCATTATAGTGTAGTATTCCATTTGCTTACTGGTATGTCACTGTGCCTGTGGTGCAATTGGCTGTGGGTATGCACTTTCACACCAGTCTCTGTTTTCCAGTAGTGTTACATCCCTGTAGTGCCTGTTATATTTGCAAATGCATGTGTACAGCCCCAGAGATGGATTTGGGTAGTGTTATGTCAGTCTGATTGTAGTTTGGATGTTGCTTGGTAGCTGAGTGTAATTTCCATAATGTTGTGTTACGTCCACACATTAGTAGGATGTCCAGTTGTCTGGCTGATATCTTTGGTCTGGTCCCTATAACTGTTTTGTATTCCTGACACATCAGTGGGATGATGTGGGGATTGGGGTCGCTAACTAATGAGAAGCAAGTGAGTCCCAAACTTGTAATATTCAGTCAATATATGTTAGGACATGCAGTGTTACTACATCAACTTTCTCACCTTATCTACTCATGTATTTTGGATATGTCTTTATTTTCATGCCTTTGTCCCCCCACTTTGTCAGGATTGGTCCAGATTCATTGCACTGAGGGGTTCTGAGCATACCTCTCCACTGCCAGGATTTTCACAGAATGTCCAGATGTTTGGCCCATACTTTTGTTCTGTTTCACAATTTATTTGTATTTGTCTGGCAAATCACTGTGATGATCCAAGGATTTATGTCAGTAAATAATGACATAACATTTCAGTTTCCATCCTCATATCCTTCAGTAATTGTCTGCTGAAACACATCCTCTTGCTGCAGCAAATGTCTTGATTTCTAACAGCGATATTTGAAATATGTCCCTATATGTGGCCCATTCTCTCGTTTTACAGCCTTTGCACAGTTTCTTGCAGTAACAGATTGAAAGGGATGGTTCTGAGGTCTGACTGCACTGCATGTTATGTACACACACATATGTATGTATATATATATATATATATATATATATATATATATATATATATATATATATATATATATATATACATATTTTCCATTCCTTTATATATTTATATACGTATATCTATATTATGTATCTACTATTTCATATATATGTTTCAGCAGACATATATATATATATATATATATATATATATATATATATATATATATATATATATATAATATATATGTGTGTGTGTGTGTGTGTTTGTGTGTATATGTCTATATACAATGCATGAATGATTCCACAGAGCTTTCTCCCTAATGTATGCCTCTATTGCATGATATGTTTAAATGCAACATTAATTTCTCCTGCTCAGATGGTGTAGTGGTATACTGCTCTGACTATTGTGTATATGGTATGAGTTTGAGACTTGGGGCTGATGTTTTTTTCCTTAATGTTAAATTACCAGAATGCATGATATGTTTGTTAAAGCATTGCAGATTCTCATAGTTCAGAGGGTGTAGTGGTATGTTGCTGTGATAACACAGCATCCTGGTTTTGAGATTTGGCAGGACTGACTGTTTTGTTTTTCAGCAGAACAAAGTCTGATGGATACAGAGTGGTTAAGGCAGTTGTAAGCAGGTTTGCGTGGGTTTGCATGATGGTAAACAATGCCAAGCTATGGTTAATCCATTTTAGCTTCACTTACCTCTTCTTATTCCCACTTACCCCCGCGCTAATTTCTTTAAAAGAAAAAAAAAGGGGTGATAGGAAAGTGGTGAAAAAAGGGGCATGCAGAGGAAAGTACAGTATGAAAGGTAGCTAGGGATGTGCAGGGCAGGTGTAGGAAAGGTCCATAGCTGCCCATTTCTTCCACAGCAGCAGTAGTGAATTTCTACAGAATTTGGAGGTGAATCTGGACGCTCAAACTCCTGAGGGTGGGTTGAGGACAACAGTAATATGTTGTCAAGCCAGTTGGATCAGACTACATGTGTTCAATGGACATGTGTGTGAAATAGTCAGCTATGTATGGGGCATCTTTTTTTTGAGGGGAACAGATGCCCTTTTTTTTAAGGTGAGAGTGGGATGTTGGGGAAGGATAGTAGGTATATTTGGAGAGGTATTTTCGGTAGGAAGACAGAAAAAACAGCAGACAGGGGTGGTATATGACACATGTGGGGGTTAAACACCTTGGACGGGGAGGGTGGTTGGGAATCAGATGCCCATGAGCCCCCAAATGGATAGAGTGGGACTGAGAACCCTACCCATGGGCAGTCACCACTGCACCTTCATGGCCCTAAAAGTGGCTGTGCTGGGGGCTGGACAGGGGGCAGGCTGACCCTCAAGATGCATCATGTGGCCCTCAATCTGGTGCAGCTGTTCACCAAACTTCTTTTGGATGGCACTACACACCAAACATCGGACCTGCCTATGTGTGACAGTTTCCTGTCCACTCCTGCTTCCAGGCAGGGATGAGTCCTGTCCCCTGAGGCAGTTCCACATGGAGGTGGTGCAAGACCAGTGGACAAGGAGGTCCCAGGTTGGGTCCCTGACATGCTGGGGCCTGGTGCCACAGCCAGATGAGGCAGGACAGGCGGATCAGGCAGGATCTGCCTTCCCAGACATGCTATGGTGTTGAGGTTTTACCAAATATGTTGGTTAGTCTTGAACAAAACATTTAAAAATTAGTTTTAACAGCATGCATGGGTGTTCCAATTAACCCAAAACAACAGATATGAAACAGTTGCATAGCAAATAGAACACATGCATAAATGGAACAACAGTAGGCATCATAACAGCATGCAAGTTACATTGATAGCAACAGTCCACCAATGATAGTATTTGAACAGGGGACATTAATAATCAAACTATTCAATATTTGTAGAACAATATGACACATGTCACAACAGTAGCTTTGGAGAAAAACATACCCGTAGATTATGTGTATGAATTATTGGTGCAGATAGGGTGGGGGAGAGAGAGAGATGTCAAATAACAACTGTATAGGCTTCAGTTGTTCACAACTGTACTGATCATTACTCTACTCATTACTCTCCAGGCATGACCTCACTTTACATCTACCTATGGCTTGGGCAGTGGATGTTTATACACAGTGTATTACTAAATCCCAATTAAAGCTAATACATACATTTCCTTACCTGGCAGACCTGTGGGGGAAATATCTGTTAACATTACCTGACTGTTTCTACACATATTCAAGGTTACATATGTGACACTGACAGGGGTGTCCTGCACTCATGATGTGTGTATGTGCTACTGCCATACTCTGCCCGGATTTTTATCTGTCACCCTGGGTGTTGGCAGCAGTGACCTCTAGTCATGACAGCGTGACACTTGAGGGACATTTATCGGAAGAAACCCCTTGGTGTATGCACTTATCTTGTTATCATTTGCACCCTTGGGGATGGACAGTGGAATTATTGTACACAGTGTATTAGTACATCCTTCTTACAGCTAATAGAAACATTTCATTACCTGGCAGACCCGTGGAGGAAATTTCTGTTAATACTACCTGACTGTTTCTACACATATTCACATATTCTTGGGTGAAATTATGAATAGAGCTTACTACCACTCCTGGGATTCACACCATGCCTGTTTGTGCAAAAAGGTACAATGAGGTTGTGTTTCAGCACAATGAGCTATTGGGGAACTGCTGTCTTTTGTTTGGCTGCGTTCTGCCTAATAATCTCTTGGTTGGACAATCTGACCTTGTATCTGACATTCATGCATGGCAGATAGTTCTTGCACTGTGTATTAATACTTTGACATATTACAATCTAGAAAGCAATGGTTAACACAAAGCATTACTGTAGGTGATGCAGTATAATAGTTTACAGATTACTATTCAGGGATCAGATCTTGGTGCATGGAACATTTCATATAGTTGATCTCCTGTTTTACAACTCGACAATTTTTGCCAGATGAGCCTCAATTAATTCATGCTGTCAGAGCCATAGTTGCTGTGCAGAACCTGCACATATTTAGATTCATACCATCATATACCAAAGTAAACACAACATTCTGGGATTTTAGTTTTATTGAAGGGTACTGGCACTTTTATTGAAATATATCCTGTACATCAGTATTACTCTACTAATGGCTAGTTTATTCATTACATACAGTACACATTTTAACCTACTGGCAGTTGACATTCTACTCCTTTCTCTTTATTTGCCCTGAATACTGCAGGCTAGATTTGTACTCACCAGCCTCCTGGCACGGCCTTAGCAACCTGCTGGCATGGGCATCTATGCTTGCAGCCCTCTCATCTATAGTTGTACAGGAGATAAAGAAACATTTATGCATACTTATTGATCACATATGCAAGCTGGACTTTGGTAAACACTAATTGATACTGGTACTTACACACTTCTGGGACATTTTGTGTCCATGCATCTTAGGTCCACTGGTCCAAGAGCTCCCTCTTCCTATGCTTGAGGTCAGCATAATGGTAGTGGACCTGCTCACCAGTTTGAGGAATGCCAGTAGCAATGTTGAGATCACTTGTGAGATGGTCCCACGCCTCCACTTTGTATTGGGAGCCCTGGTACTGGCCCTGCAGTAGTCTCTCCACATGGTCTTTCACTAGGAGTCTAACCATGACCCTGGACTCCTGAATGCCCCAGCACTGCACACAAAAGCACATACCCTCTCCTACATCAGCCATAGTGCCTGTAGAGATGAGCTACAACTGGTTATGGCTGTATTCCCACTTGCAAGGTTTAAATAGAGCCAAATCCCCACCCTTTGCCATCATTGGACCATTTTAAATATGCTGAGCTAAGTTACGCACAAACCTGCTTAGCTAAGGTTGGCAGTGCTTACAGGGATAGATGTTGAGCACTGCTTACCAATGTGCAAATCCACTTAGCTGGGCTACTTATTGCTTAACATTTACATTTAAGTAATGCTTACACCAGCTTAGCATAGCTGAGCCTACTTAACATTGCTCACATTTAATTTTATAAAGTATCAGGATTGTGGGATTGATTCATCATTACTGACATATTATAATTTTAGGTTTACCTTTCATGACATCTCACTATGTGCTTTTATTAAATTATATGCTTGTGGGACTATACTGTATGGGGCACTTTTGTTTGTATGGGGGTTTCACATCTTTTCTAGACTGACATCTCACTTTTGGACCAGCTACACTACCCTGATTGACAAAAAAACAGTTGCTACATAATTTAAGTTTACAAAAATAATTTTAACACTACTTTCCCGTAGAAAAATAAGTTCCCTTTCTTGGTTATCTAACCATGAACACCTGCATCTAAAGCCAGAACTCTAACTACTACACTATCTTGGCTTGGAAATATTTGCATTTATCTCCTCTACAATGTTTAAGCTATGCTAAGCAGAGGGCCATAATGCGCACACTCACATAGCTACGCTTAAACATTGCTTAGGCTAGAAAAAAAAGTATATATTATTATTATATTATTATGTTACATAAGTGAGTTTTGTGGTGTTCCGACAACTCATTGAGGACTGCAATTGGCTTTCTGGCTTCTATCCTTCAGGGACTCCTGCTAATACATATCCTGTTTTCTATTAACTTTCTATGCGTAGCAGGGCAATTTTTCAGACGTGCCCCTATTTTATTATTTATTACCCCCATTATTTGTGCCTTTGTCAACATGCACTGTTGTAAAGGAATATTGGCATACATTTGCTTTTAGATTTCTACCCTTCAGTAATTCATGTTAATACATGACCTGTTTACTATCAACTTTCTACATTTAGTGGGCAATATATGTGTTTTGCCCCTTTTGAGAGATTTATTCCCCATTATTTGTGCATTTGCACACATTTCCTGCTTTAGCAGGTTGCAGAGTTGTCATACAGCACTTGGGAAATGCAGAGGGTGTGTCACAGACACTGTCACACACCCCCTGCATTGCTTTCTTCATGCTGGTGTATATTTCAGTGTCCGTGTAGATTGAAATGATCATTATTTCATTTCAGTGTCTGCGGACACTGAAATATTCGCATACTATTAGAGCAACTTTCTAATATTATGCCAGACTGATTTAGAAGTGCCGTATGGCACTTTCTAAGTGCAGGGGGCATGTTCAGTGTCCGTGCACAACTTGGACATAACCCCTGCACTCGTTCATGGTTCGTGTCCGCATAGGTAGTACAGCAGCACAACTTCATGAATATGCAAGGTGTGCTACTGTGCTATGCAGACACAAACCATTCTGTGCAAGAATAGTTTTATACTTGCATGGAATTTATTGAATCCCAGGGAACATTCTTAGTTCTACAGTTAGCAAAGAAATCTAAATATCTTAGTACCAGTAACATTATGTACATAAGAAGTACAGGACAAAATATAATTGCAGAGTATGAACCAAATTTGAACATACCATTATACTGTGAACACATTTGTATTTCAGGATTTGAGTGTTTATAACACAATTGTTGTTTTAAGGAATGATTATTTATAAAGCTAAATCTAGGTTGAATGTCAACAATCTTCCTGATACTGTATCTGGATCAGCCAACAAGATCGACCAATGTTTCCTGAAAATATCACATACAATATTATCATTTGAAAATGCAATAGCAGGTCTGTTCCTAACTGTGTCAGCTATTCTCAGTACAGAGGACTGACCATCGTCTGTGGTCCTGGAATAATAGGGTCTCCCCCTTACATCCCACATTCTTAACACTAAGTCAACACACAAATCCATTTTTCTAACACTATAACCCCTGTCCAGAAACTCCATTTTTAATCTAGAAAAAAATGAATGAAGTTCAGCATCATCTTGGAGTCTCATAGCTCTAAAAATTGTCCTCTCAGCACATTCTTGCTAATATAGGAAGGATGCATATTTGATCTATGTAATAAAGTGTCCTTTTAACTTCTTTTCTATACATCCTAGTACCCAAGAGACTTAATTCTTTCTTGATGACTTGAACATCAAGAAAGTCTATAGTTTCAATAGACACCTTAGATGTAAACCTTAATAAAATCAGTGGTACCATGAAGCATCCAAACAAAATAATTTAATTCTTCATTTATACCACCCCAAATCATAACTGTATCATCTATAAAACATTTGTAAAAGTAGATGAGATGTACAAAACTATTATTATTCAATAATTTATCAACTTCCCAACTTGCCAGCACTAGATTAGAGTCGCTATTTGCACAAGCTGTGCTTTGCTTAAGTTGTTTTGCTTTGCTTTGCTACTCTATGATCTATACCCTTACTCACTCCCCTCATGCTTACCTCCTTAACCCCTAAATACTACCATCTTACTAGACCTAGTTACATTAGTCATAAAACTAGACACTATTACAAAACTTTATTCAAAATCTTAAAACTCGTACTCAGGATACACTACAACCTCACAAAGGATGGCAACATCCACCCAAACCCTGGTCCATCCCCACCTGTTGGCCCTAATCCCCCTACCATATCCCCTACCTCCATAGCTCCAACAAATATATCTCCTAGCTCACTGATGGCCTGCTATCTAAACATTGGGAGCATAAATAAAACTCAGAACCTGCATGCCCTCTTAGCTGTTCATTCCCCAGATATATTATGCCTAACAGAAACGTGGCTGAAGCCTGCCACCAAGGACCATGAGATTCTGCCACTGAGGTATAGTGTTTCAACTAGACCATACCACCAGAAAGGGTAGTGGGGTAGCTATACTTTACAAGTCTACCCTATCTGTCAGCACAGACACCCAACAACCACCCCAGTTTAATAATGCTGAAATTTTTATCTCAAAATTACAAATTAACAAAAACAAAAATGTAAACATTGTCTGTGTCTACATTCCCCCAGGGAGGAACACAGAAACCTTAGAAGACTTCTTGTATTGGTTATCCAATAACCACCCCCAAGAAACAATTGTTCTTGGGGATTTCAACATTGACTGGAACACTTGCTCTTGTGAAACCCCCACAACCCACATAAACCTCTGTGGATTTACTCAAATCATAACCTATCCTACCAGGACAGGAAAACACAATAACAAGGAAGGTACCCTAGACTGGATACTTGTCAATACCCATCTTCAATCTTATAAATCAGGCACTTTGCCTGATGACCTAAGTGACCACTGTCTCACCTATGTAATCAAGCTGAAAGTAGACTGCTCCTTCCAACCCACCTATAGAACATTAAGAAACAACAAGAATTTTATTCTCACCAAGTTTCAAAATAAACTTAAGGCATGCAACTAGTCAGTACTAAAAAGTCTCCCCCTAGATGAAGCAGTAGTATACTTTAACACCAAATTCTTTGCTATTCTTAACTCCCATGCTCCCAGCTGCTTTATTACAACCAAAGTTAATATTGCACCATAGCTTTCTAAAGATACCAACACCAAAATTTCATTCAGAAACAAAGCATGGGCCACCTACCAAAAAACAAAAGCCCCACTTGATCAACTAAGATTCAGACAGCTAAGGAATGACACCAAAAAATCCATAACCTTAGACAAAAAGAACCACTTCTACCATCTACTGTAAAAACACCAAAACAAACCTCAAAAGTTCTGGGCAGGAATAAACAAACTACTCCACCCAGGCCAAACCGCCACTCCACCCCCCTCAGCTTCCCAACAAAACTCCCCAGTAGACATTGATAATAACTTCAACAGCTTCTTCACAGAGACTATCCAGTCTCTAGCCAGTCAACTCTCTCCCAATGGCTCCAATTCTAAAGTAGCCACACCCAGTACCCAAACATACTTTACCTTCCAACCTGTTCCTACTCAACTTATTCATACTCTGCTTAGGAAACTAAGACCCACCACCCTGGCTGCCAACCTCCTCCCAGCAGACAATCTGCAAAAGGCTGCTGACACCATAGCCTACCCCATCTCTGTCTTGATCAACAGAGCCATATCTGAAGCTAATTTACCCACTATATAGAAAATTTCCCATGCCATACCTCTCCATAAAGGAGGTAGTTCCACTGAACTGTCAAACTTTAGACCCATAGCTATTATGTCACCTCTAGCTGAAATTATGGAGAAGTGTGTTCACATACAGCTCGTGCACTACCTCATACACAACAAGCTGTTGTCCAGCTTTCAGCATGGCTTTAAGCCACACCACAATACTACTTCTGCCCTCCTCTCTTTCTCTAACATCATTAACCACAACTGCAATACTAACAAACTATCCTCAGCCCTCTTTCTAGATCTATCCAAGGCTTTTGACATGGCTGACCACAAAATGCTTATAAATATCTTGAAAGCCTTCTCCTTAAACAACCATGCACTCCAATGGTTTCAATCCTACCTGCAAGGCAGGCAACAGGCAGTCCTATGGCAGGACAAGCTATCATCTCGCCTACCCATCACATTAGGAGTCCCCCAGGGCTCGATACTAGGACGCCTTCTTTTCTCCATCTTTATCAATGACCTTCATTCAGTCATCCCAGATGCTACCTGCATTCAATATGCAGATGATTCCACCTTGATTTGTTTTGACACCTCACCAGCTACTTTATTCACATTAACCCAAATTACATTCAATACAGTGGAAAATGGCTCTCCAATCAACATCTAATCCTAAACCCCAAAAAGACTAAGTTGCTCCTCTTCTCCCCCACATGCAGGACCCCCCTACAAGCCTTCAACATAACTGCTAACAATGGCACTATCATCTCCCCAGAAGCCCAAACTAAAGTACTGGGTGTCATAATTGATATCAACCTGAAATTTGATGCGCATATCAATCAAACTATCAAAACTCTTCTCTATGCCTCACCTCTGTTCTCTAACTTAAACAAAACAGATCTTAATAAACTATCATCCTGCTATAACCACATTGGCAAATTTGCTACTGACACAGCCTACCGGACACGCCACTGTCACAACCTAAATCACCTAGGATGGCTTAAACTGCCAAGCCTACTGCAGTTCAACCAGCTAATAGTGGCTCATAAAATCCTTTACCAACCAGAAAATACACCTGCACTAAAAAATATTATCAGCCCCTACACCAGCACCCGGCCACTGCGATTATCCACTAGACTCCTAGTTCAAACATACAATCCAACTACTCAGCTGGGGACTCTCTGTTTGCCAACCCTATTGGAAAAATAT
This sequence comes from Protopterus annectens, assembly GCF_019279795.1. Lineage (NCBI taxonomy): Eukaryota > Metazoa > Chordata > Ceratodontiformes > Protopteridae > Protopterus > Protopterus annectens. The sequence goes on from NC_056733.1 coordinate 1,529,994,966, forward strand.
GGAACAGACTCCCAATTGACTTGACACTAGAACCCTCACTAACTCAATTCAAAAACAAACTCAAGAAATACTTCAAAACTCATTAGTTATGTCCTTGCACTAACCCCGACTAGTGACCTCTCTATTTCTTAGGTACCTTACCTTCAACTACTTCTAACTTTTTTCTACCACTCCATTTCAGAAAGGGTCAATTGTATAACTGCTGTTCAGTGTGTCTTAAACCTGAATGTAATGTTATATATGTTTAACTTTGAAAATAATGTCATGTTTTGTAAAGTGTTTTATAATAATATGTGCTAAATGCTGGTATTGCTTATGACTGTAATCTGCTTGAAACTGGCATTTACTAAATGTTCAAAAATGGACATGTATCCAGTCGGACTATCCCAGTCAACAAATGTAAAATAAATAAAATAAAAATAAATAAATATTTATGAATCTATATTTATGAATCTTACAGGGGGTTTTAGCCAGTTGTGTGGTTATATTGTCATTTGTATAGATATAAAGTTCATTACTATCTTCTAAAAGTTTTGATCATTAGGACCTTTTTTTTTTTTTTTTTTTAATACTGTGGTCTGGATATCTTTGTATAAATCACATTCAGTAGGAGTGCAAGAAATATTTCCTGCTATCAGCTTTCCATGAGGACCAGGAGGAACAGTTTTAACTTTGTATACATTTTTCTTTAACAATTTACTTTCATATATTTCAATCTTGTTTTTCATATCTGCTGTCAGGAACTTCTCTATCTTTTTTATTATCTGACAAATATTTTTTTATAATTTTAGACATTTTTTATTTAGCAAAAATGTAACGCATTTAGTTATTATTCTACCTGCCCATTTTTCTTAATTATCTTTTTAGTATGGCAGTTTTGTTTTGTGCAATACATGTTTAAGTAATTTTTTTAAAAGGAAAAATCCATATTTTCTCAAGACTGCATTAGTTTTTTTAGGGTTGCTGACTGAAAATGATCATTTTTACCCATTCTTTTTTTATTTCAACTTGTTTCAGAATTTTTTTCAGGTAACTGATATTTTTTAGCCAGTTTGATAACACCTCTGTATCTTTTAGTGCATGTTCACTCTCCACGTCAGTTTCTTCACTGACAAACTGCCAGAAAAGATTTTGTGTTATTAAATATATGTTGTATTAGTATATATACCTTTTGAAGCAGTTATTTATTATTGCAGTGTCCTCAAGTTCCTGTGTTTAATGTTTATTGCTGTCAACAGGCAGAGGCCAAGGTTCTCATTGCACATTTCATCCAGGAGACAGAGAGCTGCAGTATTTTTCTCTGTTTTCAGATTCAGCTGCTACATATGCAGTTCTTATGAACTGGTATTAGCATATATTAAACTTATGCTATTGATTAATAACAAATTCCAGTCTTTTATTATTTAAATATAATTTACGTTTCTCATTCTTATGAGTTAAAATCATAAATGCATTTCTCACTACTTATCTTAAAACTAAATGTATTCATTCTATCCTCAATTGTTAGTATTTTCTTCATAATGCTGAGAATTGTAAGGCCATCAGTGATAAGTTAGCATAACCTAATACTAAGATTTTTTTTCTGGTCATATTTTGGAACATCACAAGTTATTCTGTAGATCTCATTAATTAATTTGTCAATGTGTATGAAAAATGAAAGGGTGCCTAAAGGAATCCCAGCCTCACCCCTTCCTAAGTGTCAGTATGTATGCTCTCTGCCCTTTACATCCTTACCTTACCAAGGACCTAAAGAGTATTAATGTTCATTCAAATAATATTGTTTCCTAATAACCTTCCATAACTTTTACATATTAACTAATGAGTACAAATGGCAACCCCTGTATGGAGTGAAAAAGATGTTTGCCTTCACTTCACCTAAAGCAGTTAATGATTGTTTTTGTTTTTTTGAGGCTTAATGTTTTATAAAATAATTCTTCCAAGTCAAATTAAAATTATTTTGTAGACATACTGTCACCTTCATTGTTTTTAAGATATACATATACAGACACACACACACACACACACACACACACACACACACACACACACACACACACACAAATATTTATCCATCTACCTATCTATTCATACATAGACATTTCTAACTTTATAGACTACTGAAATTTCCCGTGTCTTTTTTTTAAATGTTTTTATTTTGCTTAATCCTCAGACAATGTCATAAACTATGCAACGTTGTTCAGTTTTTTCTTCAGTCATACATTTACAGCATAGTTAATGCACTATTATAGACTCATACTGGAATTAATTGTATGAATATTTTGTTCCCATTAATACAATAAAAATATTATACTGGCCTTTCCTACCACCCTGCACTCACAGCTAATTATGTAATTTTTACTAGTTATGCAATTATGGTATTCACCAAAGCAAACTAGATTCCTTTGCAAACAAGTATGAAAACCTTTTTGTAACTTATTTTACATAAATAATTAAAAAAAATAGAAATCAGTTCAATCTCAACAGAGCAAGCTCCCCATCCAGTTATGTTCTTGACTTAACAGGATTCCCATAACTATTGGCCAGATTAATAAGTCCATTCACTTCAATGCCCACTTTCTGTTTCCAATCTGTATTGGATGGAGGAACTGTAGATTCCTGCTGGCATACAATGCATTACTGCACTAGAAGCAACATAAATCTAACTTGAAATGTCTTATTTGGATAAAAATGCAGGGAACCTATCCCACATATAACAATTTCTTTGTTCACAGTAATTTCACTATCCTGCCCTTATTTTCCACTTCTGACCAAAAAGTATTCAAGCGTGTATATACCTAAAGCATGTGTTCACAAGTAACTTGAACAATCTTCTGTCATCTCTGATGAGTAGGTGATACATTAGGAAATACACAGGATATCCTGTGCACAGTGTAGGAGAATAAATGACAACATGCTACATCTTGCCCTCTGTTCTAGTCTCCTGATCTCTCTCTCTGTCTGTACATCCTACCATCAAGCCTTAAGTTTCAATAATTCAGCACCCACCATTCCCTACCAACTAATTCAACTCTCTACAGCACACTCCTTCTCCACTTTCCCTGCTTTCTTCAACCATGATAACTCTCAACTATTTAAAATAAAAATTTTCCTGCAACCATCTTTACCTTACAAAAATAAGCCAAAGTACTTATCTTTTAACCCCTTCCTTTCAAGTCTGAAACAAGTTTTATTTAATATTCTGTTCTTGGGTGACATACACCTCTATTCTGAACCACTCCCACATCCTCTCCCTCTTCACAATCCCCCTCCTCTTCTCACTCCTCCACTACTACTGTCTCATCCTCTGCTTCAACGAACTTAACTATTCTATCTCTCAACATTCAAAGTATGCTTAACAAAGTCTCTGAACTGCACTGGATATGTCACTACTCTCCTGATATTCTCACCATCCCCAAAACATGGATAAAACCTCATATATCTTACAAGGAAATATTACCTCCAGGGTATAATATATTTTGCCAAAATAGACTCACTAAAAAGGGGGAGGTGTAGTAATTATGTACTCAGACCAACTCACCCTTTATCCACTATCATTCACTTCGCCTAGTTTTCACCCAGCTGAAGTCCTTATATTAAATTGGAAACTAAATAGCCACAAAAAAGCCATTGCTAGCATATACATACCCCCTGAAAAATCATTCCAGTTCTTGAAAACTTCCTCTCCTGGATCTCTCAAGCTATTTCTTATGAAATTATTATACTTAGTGATGTCAATATAGACTGGATTTCTCTATCCTCTGTCTCTTCTTATGCCAGTATTAACCTTTTTGGCTTCTTTCAACTTATTTATTCCTCCACTCACCTAAATTCACACACACAAACACTAGCAGCTAACTCAACTGGATCCTCACCTCCCACCCAACCTCTATCATAGCCCCTTTACACTACCTAATTCCCTAAGTGATCATCTCCTTACCTTTATCCAGTGACACTCCCCCCAATGGACCAAAACACATTGCCACAAAGATTGTCACAAACTACTGAACTTTAACCCTGACACCTTTAATCAAATTCTCTGGACCATTAACTGGTCCTTCCTTCATAATCTCTCCCTTGAAGACGCTGTCCTAAAATTTAATACCATCTTTCTAAATACTCTAAACTCCTTAGCAACTATCACAAATTTGAATTAAATCTATCTTTGCTCCATGGTTAACTCATGACACTTGCTCCCTCATGCACAAGAGGGCCAGTACCTGGAAAACCCGAAACAAACATATCTCCATCTAATTTGCAATGGTACAAAAAATGTCATAACTTAACTAAAAAATAAATTAACCTTGATTAAAAAAAATATCTAAACCTCAAACTAACCTCCATAATAACCATAAGAATTTCTGGAACACTGTTAAACTGTTTCATCCAGGGAAACACTCAACTCCAAATCCTTTCCCCTAATAACACTGAGTTACAAACTGCAACTCTTCTTAATTCCTTCTTCATTGACTCTATTCAGAAAATAACCAAAACAGACATCAATCACTACCCCCACTCCTCTCCCAGCACCAACTCAACTGCTTTTACTCTGAAACCTATGTCCACTGCTTATATCACATCTCTACTAAGTAAACTCAAATGTTGCACTCCTTCTGCTGACAACTTACCCCCCTCTCTACCCTAAACGTGCAACCAGTTCCATAGTTTACCCCATCTCCATACTAATCAACAGGTCAATTCAAGAAAACATAGTCCCTGATATATGGAAAAAATGTTATGTCATTCCTCTTCATAAAGGTGGTAACTCAATCAGTTCCTCTAACTTCAGACCTATTGCTATTTTGTCTCCTATTTCAAAGATTTTTGAGAAATGTACTCACAAACAATTTGGTTCATAGGTTCATACGTGTGCACTAGGCTAATGGCCCTGGAGCCTTTACAAGCCTAGCCCATTGAAGTGCCCTGGCATTATGCCACCCAACGTTAGTTCCCAGTGCTTCTATCAAGTAGAGCCACTGCAGTGATCCCCAAGGTGAGCATTCTATTTCCCATCCACTCATCAAGATTTCTCTTAAAGAGAGCCAGTGAGGTGCTCTGCTTGACATGTATGGGAAGTCTGTTCCAGAGCACGGGCAATCTCTGGATTATGAACCTATCCCTCCAGCATGTTCTGTTTATAGTGGTAATGAGGTTGAGGTCTCTGGAGTGAGGAGATTTTGGAGGAATTACTCCAAAATCTACTACAAAAAAACTCCTCAGCCCTACCCAGCATGGTTTCCACCATAACCACAGTACTGCCATCTCTGCTGCTCTTGACAACAACAAACTAGTCTCTAATCTCTTCCTTGACCTTTCTAAAGCCTTTGATACCGTCTCTCATAACCTAATTCTGTCCAAATTAACTAACCTCCAACTCTCAAACTCTACCATCTCCTGGTTCTCTAGCTATGTCTCTAACTGACATCAAGCAGTGAAATGGCTCTCTACATCCTCCTCTTTCCTTCCAGTCCACACCGGGATAGCCCGAGGCCTCATCCTTGACACCCTCCTTTTCAATATTTTCACTAACAATCTTTATCTAGCCTGTCCACACTCCTCTCTCATACAAAATGCAGACAACTCAACAATAATCTCCACTTCTGACAATTTACTTCACCATCTCACTCTCACCCAAGAATATCTCCTCTCAGTTGAAAAATGGCTCATAACTCCTGTTACACCAGTGACTCCTTCTGAACCTAAAACAAACCTAAACTCCCCATCTTCCTCCTTAAGTCTCCCCAAAACCTCAAATCCTCCTTCAATATCACCTCACTAAATAATACAGTTAATTAAAATAGAACCTCACAGCAAACTATTGGGAGTCATAATTGATGATCAAATTAAATTCGGTCTCCACATGCAAAACTGCATTAAAAGACTCACCAAAAATTGGCTTACTTTACAGTAACAAAAAATTCCTGACTAAGGATTCCAAAGTCACACTTGCCCATGCCTACTTACTTCCTACACGTCTTTATGCTAGCCCTGCCTCACACAGCTTCAAACTAACCGACTGACTAATCTCGAACTTACCTACAATAAAATCACCAAATTTGCAGCTAACTTACCATACCACTCTAACCACTGCCTGGCACTAAAAAAACCTACACTGGCTGGACTTTTACCATCAACTCTTGCTGCCACAACTTCACCTCACCCACCTCATACTAAACCAATCACACACCTGTCCTGCTCTCTTCTCCCTCATCTCTCCTTACATCTTTAATCGTACACTACATAGCTCAGACCAATTCCTCCTCCAGATATATATATATATATATATATATATATATATATATATATATATATATATATTATATACCTAAGAAATCCATATGAAAACTTCTATACAGGCACACGGTTGCCACTGCTTGGAACAAATTGTTCCTATAAGTTAGACTAATACCTAACTCAAATTGTTTTAAAAAAACACTAAAATAACATCTACTAATGACCCAACTTAACTTATGTCCATTCCCCCTCTGAATCCTCATCTCCCCTCTGAATTATCCTCTTCCCCTCCTTACTTATCTTCCCTTTCCTCTCTGCTATCCTCCTATCTCAAATTCTATGCTTTCCTCTATGATTCTACAAACCAACATTACAGACAAACATCAGTGTTTTATCCTTCTCTAACTCTAAACTTCCTTAGCTTACCCTTTAACTTTAGCATCATCTACTCTCCATTTGTAACTTCATTTCTATTCCCTTACAACTAAACATCAGAATTTCCTCACACCACATTGCTGTCACCTAGCCTCAATATGAAAATCCACTTTAAACTTCTATTTGTAGAATCTGATTGTGTGTAAACCTAGTAATTGCAAACATGTTAGTATTGCAATGCTATGTACAGTATTTTTGCTTTCTCAACTTATTTGTATTCTGTTATGCTCACACAAACTACTAATATATTGTACTGTATTATCTTTATCCTTGCTCCTCAGGCCTCTGCTGAAAATGGGCACTTGCTCAGCCAGATCAAACTGATCAACAAATGTTAAATAAATAAATAAATAAATAAATAAATAAATGTAACAGCCTTCATTTGTAAACTGACCAACTAACTGAACCCCAACTGCCTCCAGCAGCTTTTAATGTTCATTGCTTAATATTCTCTATTTCTATTATGTGTTTCTTTCATACAATTGTAAAAAAAACATTAGTTGTGATCATCTCTAGATGCCACAAGCAAGTGACCAACATAGAAATGAGTCCCTGGACCCCATCTCTCCTCATACATAATTTTCTAGGTCCCATCAGCTATAAAAGCAAGGAGCTTCTCCTGGATTCATGTATAGTTGCCAAAGATAAATCCAGCAAATGGAAATACATTGAAAACAGTTCACAGAAACTCCCTTTGGTGACATTTCATTATAGACCCTTACACCCCTCATGTGGGATAACTCCTTCCATAGTTGCCAGACTTATATATACCAGCTTCAAAATCACACAATGGTGGAAAAAATGCAAGCTCCGCTGTCAATAAAAGTAGTTTTGGTATACAATACTCACTAGTTTTGTGTTAGGTGAAACTACATTCATCAAACCGACCTGTTCCAACATCTCACATTGGATTTAAGCCAGTTCATTTCCTAGAAGTGAATCTTTTTCTCACATCTCATAGGACAACAGTCACTTGTAGGGGCTGTGGAGGCTTTTGTCCAGGTAGACACTGGGGTGTTTCATTCTCTTACTAGTACTAGTACCCTGGCAGTGAGACTTTTTTGTATGAATAGCCGTAAACCCTCCATCATTATTGTAGGGACCACATATAACCTTCTGATACTCCATGTCATCCTGTCTCTGCATTTGGCTATCAAGGGCTACCATCATTGTCTTAGATGGTTATACCCATATCATCTGTGTACCAGCCAACACCTATTAATTCTATCAGTTCTTTCTATGACCTGCAGCAGAGGTCATGTCAGGAAGCAGTGGCAAGAGTGGTTGTGATACACATCTGTAATCCAAGCCTGCAATGTCCAGTACCAAAGGTACAAATCGCATTCAGGTCACATTTGTCCTAGTCAGAGCTTTATCTGTCAATGCTACTTGTCAGGCTTTCTTCTCATATGTATTTTGCTAAACATTTTATCATCTTAATTACTTTGGATTAATTCCATTTATTCTCATGAATTAGCGGTCAAATTTGTAGGCACTTGTAAAATATCTCTACTAGATAATTGCCATTTCCTGGCTAAAATTTAAAACTTTTGGTCTAAAACATTTGAAAGCCTCTCTTAAGCCCTTTCATCTATTAATTGTACCAAAGGACATGTGACTCTGGGAAATGTTTGTCAAAAAAATCTTCACAATAAAAAAATTGGGAAAAAGGATTCCATCCCTCTTTGAGAAATCAGCTAATTTACCATCTCATGAAAAGCTGTATTATATTCTTTGTGTGGCTCACCACCCTTAAAACCCCACAAGCTTTGACTTGAAGGCCTCCATGTCAACCAGGATTTAATAAATAAATTCCCATCTATTTCTTTCCATGGCACCCAAATGTCATCACTATGTCATTCTAACTACATTGGTAATTGAGCTGCCACAGCACTGTATATCTGGCAGTTCCTACACCCATAATGTACCTGCCTGCAATAGAAACCAATCCTATGGCATGCTTTAGTGCTACCATATGAACCTCAAAACTATTCTACTCCACTGGTTTAAAATTCTCTTTGGAGATATTAGTCCAAAGTTACAACAGGCATAAAAGCATTAAGGTAATAATATCTGGAAGTGCAATATATTTGTTCAAGCAGAAGAAATAACTGCTTCCATTTAACTAAATATTCTGTCCTCCCAAAACAACGTGCATCACAGTCAGTGCACGCTGCAATATGCACTAACCGAAACAAATTACAATTACCATTTGCAGATTTAATGTGTATTTATTCCAAAGTGTCTAAATATATTTACTGTAGGGTCAACATTTACATTTAACTGTAACTTTCTGCCCTGTACTTCTGTTTTTTTTTTTTTTTTTTTTTGGTTCAAAAGTTCTTTTTAAATTCTTTGTATTCATAAATTAGACCAGAAAACACTTTCCTGCTGCTTTCAATTAAGTCTTACTAGTCTGTATCCTTAGATACTTGAACATAGTTGCTTTCCAGTCTGGTGGAAGTACTTCTATAACAATGTGATAAGAGCATAATTAAAGATGAATACCATTAGTTTGCCCTTATTAATTTTATACTTGGATACTTGTTGAAACTCTTCTAGTATATTCCAGAAACTAAATCACTGTGGCTTCCCTTAACAATGTCTATAAACTATCTGCAAATAAATTCTTTATTTTCCTTTTTTATACTCTTTATCCTTTCTTTAGTGCTAACCATTATTGCTAAAGGCTCCAGAGTCAGAACAGTAAAGAAGTTGAGAAAAAGGACAACCCTGACTTATTCCCCATGGTAAGATAACTGGACTTGAAATATAACTCCCTTACGTTGCAACTGTCGGGGCTACATAATGCATGCTTAGTAAAATTCTAATCTAAACAGATGGAAACCCAAACATTTCCAGTGCTAAAATAGAAATGCTAACTTCAATTTCCGATAAATGATCTCTGTATTCTAACATGAGGAACAAAAGCCAAGGGCTATCATTTGGATGCATACTCTGCTAAAAGACAAATTTTACAAAACACATCATGTTTTATATTCGACAAGAAAGCTACACTAATATACCTGAACAAGATTCAGGCTCAGTTTTTGGTGATAAGACCCCATTTCTTCCTTTTGATTTCCAAGTTTCAATCATATAACTGTTGCATCTGATTTAATTGCTGGAACCTGTGCTCGGAGAGACTGCCTTCCAGACTATCCGCAAATATATAGACCTGAGTATATTTATTTTGGTTATAGAGTTTGTTAATTGTTGCTTAGATCTCTGTTGGAACTGTTGTCTCCCTGTTCTGAGAGACTGATCTGCAAATATATAGAGCTGAGTATATTTTTTGGTTTTAGAGTTTGTACTGTTAGTTGTTGCTTAGATCTCTGTTGAAACTGCCCCCCCCCCCCTTCAATTTTCTGTTGTGTCTTCAGTTGGTATAACTGTTTTTTGCAGCTTGTGTGTTATCTAACTCAAGGATCACTTGCATAAAATTTGACCTGTTAGTAACAGCCTGCATTTAATTGCTGGAACCTGTGTTCTGAGAGGCTGCATTCCAGACTATCCGCAAATATACAGAGCTGAGTATATTTTTTTGGTTTTAGAGTTTGTGCTGTTAGTTGTTGCTTAGATATCTGTTGAAACTGTTTTGTCCTATCCACCGTCCCTATTTTTGGTTTGTAGTTCACATTTGGTGGATTTTGCAGTTGTCCGCCCCACTGTAGATTTGATCTGAGACACTCCCCCAGTCCCATCTCTTTACCACATTCTACCTAATAAACTCTTTCTGCACTTGCTTTTAGTCCTTTTTAATTTAATTGCATGTTTTAAACTGTGTTTTGTCTAATATTGCTACATAGTCAAGTGTGCTAACTTGCACTGCATGTGAATTGTTTTTAGTACTGTTTTTGCTACTTTTCTGTAAAAAAAAAAATGTAAACCTGTTTCCTACCTTTCCTGTAACTAATGTTTCAGATACAGACTTGCTGTATCCAGGACTGTATGTAAGCTTCTGAGCCCCCCAAGCCTTTCTGTGTTGGAGGGAAGCCTTCTAGCTTATCTGTGGGAGTGGTAAGCACTAGGTAACCTGTCTACCACATAAGGAGTGGTTCTGGCGTAGAAATTCTAGTTATTGGCCGTTTGGGCAATCTCCTCCATCTTTCTCAACTTTATGATTTGAAAGCTTGCATTTGCACTTGTTTCTGTCCTGTAACTCGTCTAGTGCAGATACCAATTCTTAGTTTTAGCACTTAAATCTGCTTATTCATGCACAGCACTTGTTCAGAACTTGTAAGCACTAAATATGCTACTAATTACTATAGCACTCAATCTTCCTCATTACCTAAAGGAAAACAGTTTTTGTACTTTCTTTTCTCACTTGCTTAGAGAAAAACAGCTCTTGTACTCACTTTCCTCACTTATGTAGAGGAAAATAGTTTTTATTCAGGCATGTCCAAGGGTCAGCTCCCAGTGTTCTCTCCTGTCTATCTGATGAATCTGGGCATCTTGAGGCAATGTAGAAATCGCCTCATGTACACAGACAACAGTCTCCTCCTACCACCAAGCACTACAACCTGTGAGAGATGCACTTATCTAGCCAAACTGGAGGTAAAGTTCTTTCCAACCAAGACTAAACTTGACAGTCATGAGGAGAAGGTAAACACTTGCACCACACCACACTCATCACACAGTCTCACTAAATCTACACCATCAAAATCCACACATAGTAACACAAAAACATTTGCGGAGGCTCTCAATAATAATCTGTCTAAGCAACAGAGACCTCTAAAGCAGAAACGCAAGTAACCTCCACCCCCCAACACAACCCAAATGACACATAACCTACAGGCTCAAGTGTGCCACTCAACCACAGCCAATAAGGCATAACAACGTACCCAACACACTAGTCATAGGTGACTATAGGCAGGCATACTGATGTCACACTCACCAGGCTAAACAAGGAGAAGGTTACTGTCAGCTGCCTGTCGGGTGCCAGGATCTGCCACATAACCCACGCACTCAGGTCACTCCACAACAAGTACAAATATGACACTGTCATTGTCCATGTTGGTGTGAATAACCTGAGACATATCTCCCTGGACTACATGAAACGAAACATGGAAGAGCTTTCCAATCTTATAGCCCAGGCAGGTATGACCCTAACCCTGAGTAGCATTCTGCCATCGCCCCGAATGATACCACAGTACAAGGACAAAATGATTGACTTTGACAATTGGCTAAGCTTCTGGTGTCATTCTAAGGGGATCCAGTATCTGTCTGCTTGGGATGACATGGTCGACAGACCACGATGCTTTGCCACAGATGGCCTGCACCTGTCACCCCTGGGATTCTAGATACTGGCTAAGGCTCTTGCTGCCCCTATAGTGCCTTTTTTAGGCAAGGTTCAAATAACAAATTCGCCACCATAACAGGAACAGGCAAACAAAAACTGAGGGTAATGCTACTCAATGCTAGAAGTCTAAATCTCAAAATGCACTCACTCGAGGCACTCCTTAAAATGGAGAACATCAATATCTGTGCAGTGACTGAGACCTGGTTCAAGGCTCCAGAGAGCACCCCTGCACTACCAGGCTATAACTCATACCATACTTTTCGGCCATGTAACCTGGACCGAAACACCAAAGGCAGAGGTGTGTCCATATTCATTAAAGATATCCACACCTCCAAGCTAGTTGCTCAGCATAATGCATCCAAGATTAGCCAAGTGCAACTAACTCTGGGCAAAACTGCAATCCAAATTGTAGCTTGCTACAGATCCCCCACCATGCCCCAGGATTCCCACTCCTCTTTTCTTGATGTACTGGAAAATATTAGCGTTCAACCAAACACCCTAATAATGGGCGACTATAACTACCCCACCATTAACTGGGAAAACTACTTGTGTACCAACTCCTTACCTCAACGCTTTCTGGAATTCATAAACTCCAATGCCCTGGATCAACTTATCCACACCCCCACCAGGGGCAACAATATCCCAGACCTAGTCATTACCAACATGAGTGACCAGTGTTCCACACCTGAAGTCAACTCCTCATTGGTCCGATCCAACCATAAGTTAATCACCCTTGATATCCACATCCTGCCCCCATTAAGGAAACCATGGTAAAAAATTTCTCCAAAGCCAACTTCATGCTTCTTAAGACAGAAGTGGTGAACTTCATGACACCCATGCAGATGGGCAATACAGTTACAACTGCTGAATCCTACACAAATGTACTCTATAAGCACTTACACGAGTGCATGGATCGTGCTATCCCAAACAGAACCAAAACACTATCCTCCAAAAAAAGGAAGCCAATCTGGTGGTCCCCTGCCATAAACAAATTGTACAACAGAAGGAAGAAACTGTTGCAAAAGAGAGTAAAATCCCATGAGTGGAGGAGCTCCCTGTTCAGCCTCAGTAAGAAGCTGAGATCCCTTATAAGATCCTCCAAATCTAGCTATGAAAACAAAATTGCCACTAATTCTAAGGGCAACCACAGAGCATTCTATAGCTATGTCAAGAATTTCAATGGCAACACCCAGATCTGCTCTGAGTTACAGCACAAAGGCACGGAAATTACAGAAGCAACTGATAGTGCCAACATCCTGGTAGATAGGGTAAGTGCTAACTTTACCCCCCTCACCCCCTAAAGTGCCCATATCTATACAGGAAGAACACAGAGTCTCTGTAATCACAACTACGCAGGTAAAAGCTGCACTCTCTAAAGCCAAAAACACAGCATCCATGGGACCGGACAACATCCCAGGCTGCGTTTTACATGAACTTCAGAATGAACTGGCTCCCCACTTAAGAACCATGTTCAATAATAGCCTTGCATCAGGCTTTGTGCCCACTGAATGGTGCACAGCAACAGTTATCCCTCTCCATAAAGGGGGAGCCACCACTGATTCCGGGAACTATCGACCTGTTAGCCTGATGAGCCTGGTCTGCAAGGCCATTGAACATATCATCATGGAACTCATAAAGACATTGGTAACCTCCAAACTCTGGATCCCACCCAGTTTGGGTTTGTGAAAGGCAGATCATGCCTCCTGAACCTGACTGACTTCTTTGAGGCAGTCACTAGAGCCGTCAATGAGGGTAAGGTGGTTCACGCAGCCCATCTTGACCTCGCCAAGGCTTTCAACACCATCCCCCATTCTGGAATTGTAGCTAAACTCACTAAACTAGGTATAAATCCCTACGTCACAAGATGGGTTGCCAACTGGCTCACTGACAGAACCCACACTGTAAAATTGCAGACTCCAAATCTGACCTCAAAGCAGTAACAAGTGGAGTATCACAGGCTTCCATCCTGGGACCTCTCCTGTTTGGTATCTACTTCTCTGAAGTGCAGGCTAAAACAGAAGGCCTCTGGTTAACAAAGTTCACAGCTGACTGCAAACTAGGAACCATAGTCAAGTCCCCAAATGATGTGGACATCCTACAGAAGGGCCTTGCTGAGACAGCTGGCTGGTGTCAGAGCCATGGCCTCAAGCTCAATGCCAAAAAGTGCAGTGTCATCCCCTTTGGTAAAAACTCTGTACCCATGAACTACCACATAGGCAGCAATATGCTTAACACCGAATGTGTGATAAGAGACCTTGGGACCCAGGTGGACAGTAGTCTCTCCTTTGGTAATCACATCGCCACAGTAGTCAGGAAGTCCTTCTACATGGCACACCTCATCATAAAAGGGTTCTCATCCAGGAAAAAAGAAGTCATTGTTCCCCTCTACTCGACACTCATTAGACCCATTATAAAGTACAATGCCCCTTTTGAAATGTACTTCACAAAACATATGCAGCAGCTGGAAAGGCCACAGAAGTACCTCACAAAAAGGATTACTGACCTCAAACAAATGCCCTACACTGACCACCTCAAAAAACTCTAGCTTTACTCCAAAGCATATCGCCTACTCTGAGGTGATCTCTGCCTAACATATAAAGCTATGTCAAACCCAGAGCTGTTGGACGTGCTACACCTAAAGAAATCCCAATCCCTCAGAGCTACATGGTCTAGGGACCTAAACCTTGTCACCACAATAAACAGGACATGCTGGAGGGATAGATTCCTGTCCCAGAGACTTCCCATAACCTGGAACAGGCTACCCATCTATGTCAAGCAAAGTTCTTCATTAGCACTCTTCAAGAAAAATCTTGATGAGTGGATGGGAAATAGGAAATACACCCCAGTGATCACTTCTGTGTCTCTGCTCAACAGTGGCACAGGAAAATCACTTTCTTGGGTGGCGTAAGCCAGGGAACCTTGTTGGCTAGGCTTACATAGGCCCTTGGGCTGATAGCCTAGTACCTACCTATGAACCTATAAACCTATGATTTCCATAGAGAGGTTCCATGTCCATTAGCTTTTACTGTTGTAGGCCTTCAAAAATCATTATACATCACATTATCCATATGTCTATAAACTCATTAGGCATCATCAGACATCAAGCTCAGGGGCTTTTCATCTTTTAAGCTTCTGTATTTGTTGTTGGGCCGCTTCCTCTATACTTTGCCGTATATAAGCATCTGTACATTTTTCTGTCAGTCTTGTTAGCCTTAGTTCACTGAAAATATGCTGTCCATTCCTCATATGGGGCTTTTATATAGTTACTGCAAATAAGACTGGATCTCTGCCAGCATTTATTTTCTATTACATATCTCAAACCTTGATTGAGATTTAATGCTTGATCTTGTTCTGTGTCTCATTTATCATTAATCTTAGAGCTAAGTTTCTGACTGTAAGGGAAGGATAATACAGCAAAATACCATCTTAGTTTTTCCCAAACAAATTGCCATATGCTTCTGCAAATAAAAAAAAAAAAAAAAAAACTAAAGAGTTTGTACATCTTGTAATAATTGGACAAACTTTTCCTTTCTCCATTTTCTACAACTCGTTCAAACTATTTTCCTCTGAAACTACATTCACACCATGTCAGCAACCTTCTGCTTATTGCATTTAGTTTTAAGTAAAAAGCACAATACAAAAAACTGAATCTAGAAACCAAGAACACAAGAAATATTTTTGAAATCCACTAGACAAAGGATGGAACTGGACCAAATATCCACCAAGTGATGTTAAAAATAAATCCACTTTAATGTTATAAAAAACAATTTAAAAACAGTTTAGCATTCTCAACTTTACATATATGCTTTTGCCCCACATAAAATCAAAAGAGACTTTGTCAAAACTGATGTGCTCATACCAGTAAGTAATTTACACTCTACATCACATATTGAAATCAGTTAATAAATGAACCATAAAAAAACATTTCAAAGTGAATTAAAAGCAAATAGCAAAGTGATGACATTGAAATGTTGCGTCTTTCGGCTTTTCCCGGTTAGGGGTCGCCACAGCGGAACTCCAGTCCGCTAATGATTGGCAGCAGATTTTTACGTGCCGAGTTGCCAGCTCTGCCGCACAACCTTCAATGAAGGTACGCCTATTCACGCATGTCTCCACACAGAAGACGCTCTAGCTGAGAATCGAACGGGACAACGTCTTACTGTGAGGCGACAACGCTACCACAGCACCACCACCGCATTGAAATAAAATGGATAAATAAAGTGTTCATACAATACAGAATGACAGATTAAAAATAATTTGATCATGTTATTATCCGAAGCATTGCATTTGCAGTGTGCTCTATTATAATTTAGCAACTCTTAGTTTTAAAACTGCTATAATGATCATATTCTCGTTAATGCCAGGTAATGATGTTGCATGGAGGTGCAACTGACAATACAGCTCCTTATAGTCTATGGTGGTCTCCCATGCACCACCTCTTGTATCCCTGTTTACAATTTCTAAAATACCAAATAAAAATGTTTTGAAATTGTTACAAGCTAAGGAATGTTGTAAAGAACATTTTTTGTATTGGCATTCTTTATATCATAACCATATTCCTACATCCACTTTTTTAGAGCCCTTTCTGCCTTCCCAACATACAATGCACCACAATCAGTGCACACTTCAGTATACAACCTAAACAAATTACAGTTACCATATTGCAGATTTAATGTGTATTAATTCCGATATGTCTAAAATATATTTACAGTAAGGGCAACATCCACATTTAATTGTACCACTCTTCCCTGTATTTAAATATATATATTTATTTTTTTTTTGCCTCAAATGTTCTTTTTAAATTGTAGCAAAGTTGGTGCACAAAATGTGGTTTGTCCCTCAATAAATTACAGACATCCTCACTTGTCTTAAATATGTTCCAGTTTTAGTGATTGTATTGTGGACATAGTTGGACCCAGTAACATATCTCAAAACCATTGATCAGCTCACTCAGTGCTATCTTTTCCCATTTTCCACATTGTCCTACATGAACAAACTCTTTCAACCTATTTTGCTCTTTCCTACATGAACAAACTATTTCAACCTATTTTGACTGACAGACACATCAAAAGTGATAGGATATGAGAGTGCCTTTATCATGGACTTCAGTGGAGATACTCGAGTGATTAAGAATACGATACAGGATGAATGGACAAAGTTTTCTAGGTTATCTGATTTGAAAGGTATTTTTGATAAACCCTTAAAATGTAATTTTAGGAAGGGCCCTAGTTTAAAAGATTTGGTTGAACATAATTTAACGGGTATTACACAGGCTTACAGGACAAAGATGGGTACCTACAAATGTGGGCTGTGTCCTTAATGCCTTTATATTATGGATTCTGATGCTGTGTATGTTGAGAGTAGGGCTAGATATATACAAGCTATAGCCTACTGCTCTTGTGATACTAGTGGGTTGATATATATATTGCACTATGTAGGGCATGCAATGCCTTCTATTTAGCAAGACAGAAAGAAAACATAGGAGGCCTATGTATGAACATATTTATGATATCAAAAGTAAAAATCATAGCAACACTTTGTTTAAATATACCCTCCTATGTCAAGAAGCTAACTTTCTGTTTTTCATTGTATCCTGCTGATATCGGGGGGGGGGGCATGGGAAATGAAAATTGAGTATAAGGAGGTCCACTAGCAAATTATTTTGGAGGCCAATAGACCACCTGGATTAAATGAAGTTGTTTCCCTAGCCCCTTTCCTGAAAATCAGGGCAGCAAAGTTGTAATGTTTGTTTTTTAAAGGTTATTATTGCGTGACTTTTTGTATTTTTTAACAACTAGTAATGTTATGTAAGTGTAGTTTAGTATTTGACCACACAATGGTGCCTACGTTATTGGTTTATTTTAATGATAATTTTAATGATTTTTAATTTTCACATATATTTATATACACCCACACACACAAATCATTGCTTTTGTAAACTTTTTACATTATAGGCCACTATTAACAATGTGATTTTTATTATTTATTATATTTATATATTTTTATGGGTTTTACTATGCCTTCGGTTTTCTCTTTAGGTCCTTGGTAGTTAATTATTTATGGAAATTGGAATTTTAATTAATATTGATGTGGTTGGGGTATGTATATAAGGAGACTGTTCCTGTTTTATTTGTGCATCTGGTGAAGTCTTAATCCTGGGAAGAAAACATGGTGAGCAAGTTAAGCGTTTATGTAGAACTTATGTGCCTATTGAGTACAGATTTTGAACTCTGAAAAAAGTGTAGTTTGATACCTAGCTGGGCATCCTTGCAAGTGCCTTTGTTTGTTCTTGTTGCATTCTTTTGGGCACTGTATTTCCTCGGATTTTTGGGTTCTTGTGTTTTTTAGAGAGGATGGAAGGACTTCCTGCATTGCCAGGTGCTGGAGGAACAGGAGGCAGATGAATTTCTGAAGTCCAGATGTTGATTGGAGAACTTACACAGCTTGTTCAAATGTTCACTCCCACTTGTTCTTCAGACAGTTCTTCTAATTTGATTGGTTCACTTCCTGGCAATCAGGAAGCAGTTAGTGAGCATCGTAATGGTGGCTTACCTAAATGAACAGTTAATACTGTTCGTTCTTACAAGGGAGGTGTCTCCCAAAAGGAATTGAATTCCGACGACTTTTCCCGTACTTTTAACAACAGCCCCAGTCATATTTCCAATGGAGATGGTGAGCACTGGAATGGGCTAAATACTGAATGAGATGGACAATCTATTTCGCTCTGAAACTATTTTCACACCATGTCACCTACCTTTTGCTTATCGAATTTAGTCTTAAGTGAAAAACACATCACCGTGAAGAAGTTTTCTTCTAAAATTATATCACTAATTTCTTCCCATAATTCTCTAAAGAGATTTTCAAGGTGTAAATAGTTTAGTGTGTTCTTATGCAATGTCCATAACTGAGTAGGGAAAACCTTTCCCATATGGCTACTTGGAATAACAAAGGAAAGTGAACTGACCCAACAGCTTACAATACCAGCTGCACTGGTATCTGTTCCTGTAGTGTTTTTGGCCAGTTCTGGAATACAGCCTATAAGGATAATAAGTGCAGAATCATTTGGATTGGTGTCTAAAATCTAAACCTTCATCTACCAGGCCAAGATGCTGTAATATTCGTTTTACTGATCTAGGTAAAGAAGTTAGTCATGATTTTTTGTAACTGTTGAGGCATTATCAAGAACCTAAATGTAATTGACATCATGTTCATCCTGTCCAATTTAAAAAGCATGAAAGAACCACACACTTTTACTTTTATAATATATGTTCCTTCACACCATCCCTTAAAATTGGTAGCCTTCCAAAACCACCCACTCAGACCCATTTTACATGTATATTTGTTCCTCTTTTTGTCAATATCACCACTTTTTACTTTTTCTGGTTATGGCAAAAATTACCAATATCTATCTCAAATCCTACTTAATAGTTCTGATTTAGATTCCTCTTTTTGCTAATACTACCACTCCATACATTTCCCCAGCTGTGGAAAAATTATCAATATTTGCCTTCAAATACCATTTTAATAGCTCTACATATTTTGAAGCTGATAAGTGGGTTTTCTGTAAAAGACAATATTTATTTGGTATTTTACTGAATCAGAACCAGAAATAACTTTGTCATTCAACCCATACACAAGTGTACAGATGAACAAAATTTCATTCCTCCAAGCTCAAAACATAAACAGAGAAACACAAAAAACAAAAACACATCCACAGCAGGCACAAAAGCTTCAACCACCGTATCTCTCACTGCAGCACCAACAACAACCAAAATCCCAGTCCAGACCCTTCAAAACCACTGAAGCCACAGAAGCTTCAACTGCTGCATCTCCCACTCTAGCACCAGCAGCATCCAAGTCCCAGTCTGGACCCAGTGACACCACAAACCGCACAACTGCTGACCTCTGCAGACCCAAATGGCCATAACCAGTCAAATGATCTTTCCTTCCTTCCTTCCTCACTTTTCATCATCCACACCATTACCGTCACCATCTTGAATCACAGCACCATCAGCAGTGTCCCAAATCCATTGCAGTTCACTCAGATTCAATGTGAAAAAGTACAATAATTAAAAACACACCTGCAGACAAGGTTATAGCCTCCACTTCTGCATCCAGCCCGATTGGCCACTAAAGGCCCAATTTCCATGCATTCAGTTCCAAAGGAGCAAAACTTGCAGTAAGCACTCTACGAACATCATGGGCACCAGAGCTGTAGACACCAGCACACTTGGCCAGACAAAAACAGACCAGCCGATCAACAGAAACAAAAGAATACAAAAAGAAAATAAAAGTGCAAAATGGGAGCCGGACTAGCCGCTGCAACATGAGGTGCCATCATTACTGCAGTAAAGTGCTTCTTTTCACTACACTACATACCTTTCTGATATTAAATTAAGCAGTATGTACTGACTTTTATATAGTGACTTGCACAATGAAGCAAAGTAATGCAGTTCCATCTTATACACATATTGCATATTGAAAAGCACTAGCAAAGCAAGTCAGTCATCACATAAATTTCTGAAATTCCCTTTTGTAACTGGCAGAGCCAATGTACCTAAAAACTTTGAACTAGAGAGTACAGACATGAACACCAATGTTCACTTAATAAGCCTGCACAATGACCTGAACTATTAACCAGTCTATATTTTATTTATTTAGTTATCCTTTGTTGAATGGGTCAGTCCAACTAGACCAGTGACTTCTTTGCAGGGGAGACCCGACACTAGGGGAAATTTGAGCAGGACATCAGGGAACATCTACTCATTTCAACAGGTACCATGGAATCTTTTACATCCACTTGAGCTACCACCAACTCAAGCAGATGTGGCCTCAGTTTAACATCTCATCCCATGGATGACGCACTGTAAAGCATGCAGTAAATTCCCTAGGTTGCACTGCAGTGTCAGCAGTCCATCTACCTGGTGTGGGAATAGAGCCAACCACCTTCTACACCAAAGGTGAATGTTCTACCTGTTGCATCAGTGACACTGTACATGCTACAGACTGACTCTCAACATCTGTAGCAAGACATGCATGACCCAGATATTTACAAGATGACAGCTTTGTTTAGTCCAAGGTCTGTATGACTGTCTAAGTGGTACTTTTATAATTGTTTCCAAAGACTCCACATCCACTCTTTCAAAAATGCATACATGTTAAAATACAGAGACAAAAGATTACAACCCTTTATGAATCACATGCAATCATCCAGTTATTGTTTGCTTTTGAATAATTCATTTATATTGATTTTCCAGTCCTTCAAAACATTAAGGTTACTTTATCAGAGAAATGCATAAATTGAAACACATAACTTGATCTTGTTCTGAAGGTTGCTTAAAGGAGCAGATGGTGGTTACAAATTATAAAATTTTGGACCCCATGGTATTTTCATGGCATGCTTTTGATTCATAGTTCATTAATCATAGAGTTTCAGTGTCTATTCGTATTGCATGAGAATCTCTCAGTTGGACACAAATATTATTTACTTTAACCCAAAATGTAAAGTGATATCAACTCCCTGTTCTTAGGCATTTGCCATGAAGGAAAGCTGCGACTGGAATTAATCTCTTGTGTGGATCTTGTATACTTTTAGAATCTCCATAGTCTTTAAATTGCATTATCACACAGTAAGTGAGGATATTTTTACCTGTTGTATTTTGGGTATATCATTCTTTCTGTAATGGAATAATTCCAACATTTTGGTTATAAAAAATAGATGGTCAAAATGACGTAGCCTTATTAATCATAGTATACACTAGTGAACTGAATATTCCAAGTTTATTTTGCAATCTTAGGAGTTGCAAAGGGGACAACTCAGTAACTCTGGGTTTACTGATATATATATATATATATATATATATATATATATATATATATATATATATATATATATATATATGGATCTACCTGACAACATCAACAAGTCAGAACACCGACAAAGACTCAGAAGATCGACAAGTCAGAAGACCGACGGAGGAAAACACCGACGCTGAGAACACTGAGATGGGGAAAGGATGTGTAAGTATGCGGTAGTGACGGACGTTAGGGTGCGAGTAAGGTAAGTGTGCGATGTTGACGGTCTGTAGGGATAGGGGTGGGATAAGTGAGTTATGGTTAGGGCACGGGTTAGGTAAGGGTGCGAGTAAGGTAAGTGTGCGATGTTGACGGTCTGTAGGGATAGGGGTGGGATAAGTGAGTTAGGGTTAGGGCACGGGTTAGGTAAGGGTGCAGTAGTGATATTTTTGGGTTAGGGGCGGGTTAAGTGAGTTAGGGTTAGGGCGCGGGTTAGGTGAGTGTGCGATAGTGACGGACCTTAGGGTTAGGGTTTCGGTTAGGGTTGTAGATAGTTGTGTATGTAAGGGTTAGTGTTGGTTTGTAAGGATTTTGGTGTGCTTGTGTTGTGTGTGTGGGTTTTGGACAGGGGATTTGTTTTGTTTGTTGTTATGATGTGTCGAATGTATGAGGTGTCGTGTTTGTGAACTGTCGATTATGTGGTGTCGGTGAAGTTGTTGTCGGTGTTCTGACTTATCGATGTTGTCAGGTAGATCCATATATATATATATATATATATATATATATATATATATATATATATATATATATATATATATATATATATATATATATATATACATCCATTTTAATACAGTTCTGTACATCTCAGTGTCAGAGAAGCCAAATAAACACCTCTGCACTACCATATGGAAACTCTTGCCTCACACACCCCTGTGTCTTCACCCAGATTATGTCTCACATACCCATGTATCCCTGTGCCAACTATGTCAAATTATGAGTTGTGCTCTTGAAGTTCACATCATCATCATACTAATTATTTATTACAGACACCCCGGCACAAACAACATGAGTCTGCTTTATTTCTTCAGGACTAGATTGTTTTAGTTCCATTATCAGAGTATTGCATTTGGTAGGAAAGAAGTTGTTAATTTTGGCATTGCTTAAATGTACAATGACCTGCAGGTTCATGATGTAGTGTTATCTAAGCTTCATCAGAAAAGAAATGTTCACAACTTCTTCCCCATACTGGAAAATATTTACATGGAAATTTATACATAGAAATGTTCTCACATTTCAAAAGATAGCAGCTATATATAAATTAGATAAAACAAAATGTTGGAGATGAGATGTGAGATAAACCTTAATGCTGATGGGCAATATATGATAATTGGTTGTAAAATAGTTCTTCCATTTTGGACTGACTTCAGGAACCTTTGTAGAGCATTGTGTTTGGTTAAGTGTAACACATCTCATGTTCTCTTATATTATTTTAAGCACCTATACCTGAAATGATTCCAGTATCACAAATACCTCTTCTTTGGAGTATTTTAGCAATAGCTAGAAAAAAAATTACAAAAAACTGGAAAATGAAGACTACTATCTCATTCAACAATTAATTTATCTGTTTTTCAAAATCAGTATGCAATAATGGAATACTTCCTATAAGAATGAGAACTAAAAATGTCACACGTAAATTATTAGTTTGGGAAATATTACAAGTTTACTAGAAAAGTATTAATTATATAAGAAATGTTTTGAATTTTGCGATGGACTTTGTAACTAGTACGTACATTGTTTCTCGAGATTGTTAATTCATTACTGTGTAAATGATTATTGTTTGTTTTAAAATCAAATAAAAAGATTAAAAAAAAAAGAAAAGAAATGTTCTATCAGACCAGCAGTATTTTGAATCACGCTGTTACATATTTACCCTTTGACAGGTTCCAGACTGTTGAACACATTGTCAATGAATCTGCTCATGTAGGTTATCCAGGTTAAAAATGGATAATGTTGGAATCCTTATCATCCACAGTGAAGTAAGATACAACGGTGCTGCCTATGAACTGACCAGTATTGATATCATTCACTCAGAACGACAGTCACATCGTAAATCTAAGAGTTGTCATGGACCTACACGTTTTCATTAACTTAGCACCCTGTATCACAAACTACAGTTCTCTCCTTGTTATCTGGCATTCCCAGCTACACATGCTGTACCATTATCCAAAGCTCATCTCTAGAATGTGCAGAGAACTTTACAGCACTAAAGAGTATACACTATCCCCCTATTATCCTACCCTTACACAGTATGTTGACGCATTATTTTCCTTACTAAAATTCTTTATTATTCATGTGACACTTACTTTCTTATTAACTCTTTATCTGTGTGACACAATTTCCTATTCACTCTTAGCCCAATAAAATTACTAATAACCACAAAAACTGCATATTTTTCTTCATTTAGCAACAGAAAGTTCAGTCTGCAAAACAATTCTTCACAGCTGCTAAATTGCAATATAAGTCTATACATTAACTTGATATACCATCTACATACAAAATAACTGTTACCTGAGTTTTCAACACCCATAATAAAATATTTTAAAAAAAGAATAGCACTGACCAGAAACTATTCCTAACATATATTCCAGTTGATGTCCCTGTAAACACATACACACACACACACACACACACACACACACACACACACACACACACACACACACACACACACACACACACACAAGCACACACCCACAAGTGCGAATATCTATCTATATACAACATTCCAATATGTCATCTGATTTATTAACATATTTTGGTCAACAAAATAGATGGTCGATAGGTGTGCTAGACTGACAATTCCCATGGTTGGGAAACATGCCTCTTTCTTGAGGACTGTGTGATCTTTAAGTTACTATATATAATTAGTAGGGCTGTGGAGGTGCACAGAGCTTGGCCCATGCAGAAATAGTCAATTTATTTTGCAAGGTCCAAGACTGTATCTCAGAGCATAAGTGTTATGGTGTCAATCTGTTTTTTTTCTTACCTTTTTTGAACAATGATTCTATTGTTGATGTACTGAAACACATTTGTATATAGATAGATATAGATATAGATGTAAATATATTTATCACTATAATATCCTAAACCAAATGGCCAAAATATCAACATCCAAAAAGTTGGTGCATTAACATTGACAGGCTACTGCACATCCTCTGAGAACTAACCACAACTATGTACCCCCTCATTCCCCCTACTAATAATTTATACTAACTCCAGTACTGCACAATCTTATGGGAAAGGGTATATTGCCCTCCCAAGGGATTGTTGATCTTGCGTACCTGGTGACTATTTAGTTTTATAGGTTCATAGATTCATACTAGGCTATCTGCCCTAGGGCATTTATAAGCCTAGCCAGAGTGTGTTTGGCCTTCGCCACCCATTTTAAAAGAATATTGCTATGCCCTTTTTCGAGGTTAGTATACTGTGCCTCTGTCTAACAGTGACACAGAAGTGATACCTGGAGTAAACCTACTATCTCTCATCCACTCATCAAGATTCCTATTGAAGAGAGTCAGTGAGGGACTCTGCCTAACCTGGACTGGGATCTTATTCCAGAGTGAAGGGAGCCTCTGGTTTATGAATCTGTCCCTCCAGCATGTCCTATTTATTTCAGTGCTGAGGTTCAAGTCTCCTGAGCGCGTAGCTCGATGGGATTTGGATTTTCTGAGGTGCAGCATGTCCATTAATTCCGGGTTGGACATGGCTTTATACGTCAGGCACAAATCGCCTCTGAGCAGGCGGTATGCCACTGAGTAGAGCTGGAGTTTCTTTAACCGGGCAGCATATGGCATCTGTTTGAGCCCTTTGATCCTCTTAGTGAGGTACTTTTGGGGTCTTTCTAGTTTCTGCAGGTGTCTGGTAAGGTACATCCCAAAAGGGGCATTGTACTCAATTATGGACCTGATGAGGGATGAGTAAAGAGGCACGATGACTTCCCCTGATCTAGATGTGAATCCCTTCATGATTTGGTGGGCTATATAAAATGTTTTTCTAACCACTTTGGCCACATGGCTGTCAAATGAGAGATTGCTATCAACTTGGGTCCTCAGGTCCCTAATTACTTCTTCCGTACTTAATGGATTACCACCTATGTGGTAATTTGTGGGCACTTTGTTTTTGCCAAAGGGGATGACTATACACTTTTTGGCGTTTAGCTTGAGGCCATGGCTCTGGCACCAGTTGTCTGTTTCTATGAGGCTCTTTTGTAGGATGCTTGTGTCGGCTGGAGATTTGATTATGGCACCCAGTTTACAGTCATCTGCGAACTTGGTCAGCCACAGTCCTTCCATGCTAGCCTGTACCACCGAGAAATATATACCGAACAAGAGAGGTCCCAGGACTGAGCCTTGTGGGATGCCACTTGTAACTGGTTTGGAGTCTGACATAGCTCCAGCAATTCTAACCATGTGGGTTCTGTCCTTGAGCCAGTTTGCAACCCCATCTAGTGACATAGGGGTTTATATTTAAGCTGGTGAACTTATCTATAATGCCCGAGTGGGGTATTGTATCAAAGGCTTTTGCAAGGTCCAGGTAGGCTGTGTGGACCACCTTCCCCTCGTCAATGACCTTGTTGACTGTTTCAAAGAAATCGACCAGGTTTTAGAGGCAGGATCTGCCCTTAACAAAGCCGAACTGGGTAGGATCCAGTGTCTGTAGGTCCCCAATATCTTTATTTATGAGGTCCATTATGATCCTTACCATAGCTTTGCAGACCAAGCTAGTCAAGCTTATGGGGCGATAGTTTCCAGGATCTGTTGAGGCACCACCTTTGTGGAGAGGGACCACTGTTGCTGTACGCCAATCTTTGGGTACATATCCTGTAGTAAGGCTGAGATTGAACAGTAGTTTTATGTTTGGGTTTAGTTCTTCTTGGAGTTCATGTATGTTGCAGCCCGGGACACCGTCTGGTCCCATTGATGCTGTGTTTTTTGCTTTGGAGAGGGCTGCTCTTACCTGAGCATCTGAGATGTCAGGGGGGCAGCACTCTGCTGGGATCGATATTTGCCCTTTTGGTGGGGAAGGGGGTGGGGGGGATTTGCACTAAACCTGTCAGCTAGGATGTTGGCAATGTCTGTGGGTTCGGTGTATTTTTTGTCATTTTGCACTAATTCTGAGCATATCTGGGAAT
>NC_056733.1:1530029422-1530061922 GCF_019279795.1 Protopterus annectens
CAATCTGCATGAGGTGAAAATTATAGATCACTACAGGATAGATAGAGATACAATACAGGAACTCTGCAACCTCTGTCATCCTCAACTGAAAGGGCAAACCAAGGGGAATCAATCCCAGTCAAGACTAAGGTATGTGTATCACTCAGAATTTTTGCTACAGGAACCTTCTAGAGACAAACAGGGGACACATTGAGGCTGTCACAGGCATCAGCATCTAGGATCCTCCATCATTTCCTGAATGCTATGCTACAACATACCAGTGAATTCATATTTTTCCCCATACACCTGAGGACAGAGCTAGCTCTATGCAGGAATTCTACTCTGTAACCCACTACCCTGAAGTTTTGGGTGCCATATACTATACACATGTAGAAATCAAAGCATCACTTGGGGAACAGGGAAGGGCGTACATAAATAGAAAGGGGTACCACTTCATTAACTGATAGGTCATGTGTAACACTAAGGGAATCTTTCAGAATGTGTGTGTTTGCGACCCAGGCACTTAGCACTACTCACATATCGGTATATATTATAACATAGAAGTAGTAAAACATTGAATGTTATAATATTGAACCCAAAACAGCGAACGCTGAAAATAGCGAAGCTGCAGAACATCAAATTCTTTCCTAGGGAAAGAATTTGGTGGGCTGTTTCTGCCTCTTCCCTATTTTCTCCACTGTGGTGCGAAGGTTAGGGACCGGCTTAAGGTAAGTGTGCGAACGGACTGGGTGAAGGTGAATGTGGGAATGGGATAGTTAGGGGCCTTAGGGTTAGGGAGTAAGTAAGGTGAGTGTGTGATAGTTAGGGGGCCTTAGGGTTAGGGAGCGAGTAAGGTGAGTGTGCGATAGTTAGGGACCTTAGGGTTAGGGAGCGGGTAAGGTGAGTGTGCGATAGTTACGGACCTTAGGGTTAGGGTTTGGGTTAAGGTAAGTGGATAGATAGTAGTGTATGTACAGCTTAGTTTAGGATTAGAAGTATGATTTTAAGTGTATATGTGTGGATTACATTTTTTGGTGTGCTTGTGTTTTGTGCGTGTGTTTCTCGGAACAGCAAATTTTTTCCCTGGAAAAAAATTCACTGTTCTGAGCTTTCGATTATATCACATTTCGACATTCCAAGTTCGAGCTTATAGTGTTAGATATTTTGGGATTTCGATTATGTGATATACACCCAGAGGGATCAACAAATTACAAAAACCTGTAAGAAAGCAGTACAATTTGTAAAGCAGCATCACGAACACAGATATACAAAGCAGTAAGTCAGCTATGCACCCTGAGCATCAAACAAAAGACTTATGTATCCCTGAATCCAAAAGATAGAAGACAAGAATATGGCACAGTTATCATCATTTGCAGAGAGTGTTGTGGGGGGATTGGGGGGGGGGAGGCCTAGACTGACACAAATGGTAGTGAGTGCATATCAGTAAGAAAGAGAAACAGGCAGACATTTGGATAAAGTATCAAATGGCCACTGAGACAGAATGAGCTGAAAGCCTCACAACTGACCCATGTAACTGTTTTGTGTGTGTGTGTGTGTGTATGTGTGTTTGTGTATGGGCACTCCAGGTGAAGTTGGTGTGTGAGCATCTGCAGGAACACAGCCAAGCTCTGTGCTATGTTTATGTCCTGGTGTGTCGGACATGTGTGAGCTGTGCGTGGTAGAGGTGATAATTCACCATCATCATGCCCGACCCTGAGAACTGGCTCTGCTTGGAGTTGCACTGGAACATCCAGTCAGATGCGCTGCTGCTTCCTGAACATGACTGATGTCTGCTGTATGAGCTCTCTTCATGAGTACACTCACGACCATGACCCTATGGCATGCTACTTCTGGGTGTGGACATCTCAACCACTGACAGAACAGTGGAAGTAATGCCACTATTTGAGTGTAATCAGGTACAGCCATGTTGGCTAGCATCAGTTAATGTGGCTAACCTATGTCTGCATGGATGTCATCCCCCTCCCAGCAGACATTCCTTCACAGACACTCCCCTTTCCAATGTGTTATTCATCCAGTCCATTGAACTGGCGACACAGTGGGTGGAGGCAGTCATGCATATCAGCCTCTGCCACATCTACAACCTTAAGCATTTCCTTGGAGGCATTATTGCAATGTGCCCTTTTCTCCATGATAGGCCCAAACATATGTCAAGTGGCATGGAAAGACACACCAGGATCAGGAGGAGGATGGACAGCAGGCCTCCTCTGAGCACCTCTAACAGCTCTCCTGAGTGGCACCTCACCCACACTTTGGCTACAGCCAGAGTTAACAGGCACTAAAGCCACAGTGACCACTCTATCATGATCAAGTGTTTCGCCATTTACCTGTCCAATATCTGAGGGCTTACTGAAATGTGTTTGTATAGACCTACTGGCCATGTCTGATAGAATTACAGGGGGATGGCTGAATGTCACACTCAGTGTCCTGTGTTTGGTCATCATCAGAGTCTACCAATACTCTGACATCAGGTGGTAAGATCCCTAAACTTCCACTGTCAGGATCACATGTGATAATAAGCAACAATCACAGGAAGTAAATTAATAGCTACACTACTGCAATTTATTATATTCTAACAAACTAACACTGGTGCCATTATCACAGGCAGTACAGCAATATACACACATAGTCCTGCCACCCACCTCACACATAAGGATAATTGCATATTTCTGTCAAATGCTCATGAATACTGAAATAAAAAAGTCTGGCTTACCATGTGCAGATGACTACACACTTAATAGGGAGGATGGACCTGGAAGAAGTTAATCAAAATGTAAGGATACCATCATCACAATACCAACAAAACAGAGAGACATTTTTTTTTGCCTTTATATGTCCATTAAAAATGCATTTAACTGAAACTTAGATGACACGTCCACCCCAAGCCCATGTGTAATGAACCAGAATGTGTTGTTTATTTATTTATTTATGGGCATTTGTTTGCCAGGAAACTCCACTGGGCCAAACAGAGCCCATTTTCAGTGGAAGCCCTGGGAGAAAATCTCCACAAAAACACATTTGTAATGTACAAAGAACCACAAAACAAAATTAGAGTACACAAAGCACAGAGAAAAAAATTCTTATACAGTAGCATTTTTAGAATATATAAACAGACTAGATGAACTTCATTACAATGCAGTACACTACAGCTGAACACAGTAGTATGGGTAGATATAAAATACTTAGCAATCGTGACTATAACTGGGGTTTGAGGTTAGAAAATACATTAATAGGCTATTTAAAGCCATGTTTCAGGATTTATAGTACATAAGTGTCAAAAGGTGGGGAAGGTAAAGGACGGCACTGTTAAGAAATTGAAGATGCAAGGGTGAAAGTAATAATGAAGTAGAGATAGAGGATAAGAATGAAAGTTGCTCATAATGAAGGGTAAATAGAGAGGGAACATGTAGTAGGTAGTGTATTTGAGATAGATATAGTGAAGAATGTGAGTTAGAATAGGAAATTATGGGAATAAATAGGAGGGCACTAGGAACTAGGTTATGGAAGGAGGAGGCTTGGTGCAATTACAGATCTAATTAGAATGAAGGGAAGTGTGCAGAGCTGCTTTGAAGGAAACAGTGCATTGAGTGGTATGAATGGCTGGTGGAAGGCTGTTCCAGGCCTTAGCTATTACCCAAGAGTATAATGGTTGACCAGCAGGTAGTTTAGGTTTCTGAATTTGGAGGAGATGTTGGTATATTGATCTTAGAGACATATTGGAATTATAGTGGGATAATAAGAAATTTATGGCATGGCAGTCCAGTGGTTTTCTAAGTAATTTGTGTGTGGTAGTTATTTGGAGATAAGTGAGATAGTGAGGGAGTTCTAGCCAGTTCAATGTTTTCTGAGGAATACAGTGGTGGGTGGAATGGTGGGTATACGTTCTGAATTTGGATATTTTGTTATAGCATATTTCAAGTTTATTTTTGAGGGTGGATTGGAGGTTGGTTAGCAATGGGGCACTATAGACAAGAGAAGGAAGTAGATAGGCTGAAGCAAGTACTTGTTTAGTAGCGAGGGAGCGGAAATGTTTATGTCTGTATAGAAGTCCAATTTTTTTGTTAGTCTTGCTTATGTCATTTTTTGTTAGTCTTGCTTATGTAATTTTTTAAGTTTAGATCAAATGTTAAGTTTTTCTCAATGATGACACCTTGCAGTTTAGTGCAGGTAACTAACTCAATTTTTGTATGATTTAGGAAGAATATGTTAAACTGAGATTTGTTGATGGAAGTATTTTTCTTTGGAGTGAATATTATGAGCTTGGTTTTACTGGAGTTTAAAGACAGGTGGAGTCATGTCTCTATGGCAGCAAATTCAGATTGTGTAATCTGTTATAGCTTGTTTTGCATTTTCAGCAGAGCTGATTATAGTAGAGTCATCTGCGTACTGAACAAGAGACCCTTGCTGAAATGATAAGTGGATATTGTTGTGATGAAAATATGAAATAGTAGAGGTCCTAGTATGGAGCCTTGGGGGACACCGGTGGCGTTGTGAATATATATATATATATATATATATATATATATATATATATATATCTATATATATATATATATATATATATATCTATATAATATTGCTAACTGTATCAAAAATATTAAACCAACTTAACTACTGCTTTCAGTATTTTACTATACAAGAAATCTTTAAAAATTGACATATCTAAGCCTACCTGGAAGCTCCTCCTTGAACATACTTGTCTACCCTGAAACAGAAGTACTAACATCAACCACATGCTGTTTTGCACTTTCCACTGAGTTCTCTGGATCCCTGATAGTGGACAAGAGCTCTTTATTTGGTGTCACTGGTGGTTCTGTACTAGGCTCCCTGGTAGCCAGCTATCCACAGGCCACTGCAGCTGCTCTCCTCCAGGCCAGTGAAATCATGTCAGAGGCCCTATGATACACCTAATCATATGTCTTGCTGCACTCCCTAACAGTATTGATGTTCACTATCTGGTTCCAAATTTGCTTTCTTCCAAACATGTCCCCACATCCTGTCTTAAGCAGAAAGGACTGTACATTCACATTGTTCTCTGAGTCACTGAATGGGGGTTTACAGAGATTGAGTTACTTGGGTGCCATAGTCCTAAGTGACATAAAACACAAAGGCATACTACACATAAGTATCAAGTAAATAAAAGTCAAGCTTTGATATAACAGATATTATTAGTTTTTCTATATTACAAATAGAGAAACAAAAAACTGCAGTTATTTAAATACTAGAAATGGTTATATGGTTGTAACATCTCACAGACACACACAAACCAAGGTTTGATCTGAAACAAGAGCTAACAATAACAAAGCAAACCTCTGTAAAAACATTTTTTGGTTGTGGCAATACAGAAATGGAACTTGGTTCATCACTCCCAAAACAACATGCAAATGGCATTTTTTACAAAACAAGGAATAAAACATCAGTCAATTGTTATAA
The DNA here is from genome assembly GCF_019279795.1 of Protopterus annectens. Classification (NCBI taxonomy): domain Eukaryota; kingdom Metazoa; phylum Chordata; order Ceratodontiformes; family Protopteridae; genus Protopterus; species Protopterus annectens. Next base: position 1,530,034,853 of record NC_056733.1, read on the forward strand.
GTGCTTTCAAACTTTTCCAAAAGCACATAGACACATTTAACACAGAACAGTCATTTTCATGCAATTGTCAATCACATCTACCTGTGCCCAGCACTTCCTTAGAGGTGTGTATGGGCCATCCTACGAAGGCTAACACCCTTGTGTCATTGACAATATAGGACATTTATAGTTCATTGAAATAACATTGAAGAGTGTAAAGAGAAGCAAAGTAATAGCAATCTTCTTCTGTGTTATCCACCTACACAACTCGCCTCACCTTCAGGTTACCTAGCTATATGGTTCTGTTTTTATAGTGTAGATTCAGGTCTATTATCATGGTGAAGATGCAAATGAGGTGGAGCTCATTAGAACTGCTGAATCCCAAAATCATGGCTCCGTGTAGCAGATGTAAAAGAATGCAGGCACTCCCTCATTGTTTGTTGCCAATGGATTGCAACTGTGAGTGTATACTGGTAAGTAGAAGGAAAACACAACAGCAATTCACACTCCCTTACCTCCAGTGGGTGTGTCAGCCAGGGTAGACTTGCAAAGTGTAGAAGTAATTGTATCAATGTTTTAAATGTACTTAAGCAGAACACATTTCTCAGTTTATGTTCAGTAATATCTGAACATCCCTGCTTTTGTTGAAAACTGTAAATCATTGCCACTTACTGCTGCTGTGATTGTTTTTCATAGTCAACTGCTCTATTCTGGTGCAACCAACTCCATTTGCCCTCACTGCTCTCTGGCTCACTCCGCTTCCCTACCCCACTCCCAAATACCACTGACCCCACCAGTCCTAGACTTATAGATAAAAGATAAACAAACCCCCAGTCCTATTAGCCAATCACATCATCCATGCCACCTAATCTCTAATTCCAACCACCACTACTCCCAATCTTCCTGTATAAAAGTAATTAATTACCTCTCCTAAGAAGCTTCTGCTTATATTTAACTTGCACCTGCTTTCCCTTACACACTCATTACTTTACTCTACCCATAGTACAGCTAATGCTACTCATACACATACTTCTACTCAGCTTTCTCATTACATCCTTCCCAATTACTTCATACCATAATCTGCAAGTCACATATATTTTCTCTCCCACAAAACCAATCAACATTCTAAAACACAACTCAGCTGACATTGCAATATCACCACATCTACATAATAAATACTACAGAGAACTCTTTCCACTTAAATACTCTTACATACAGGTTGCCCCAAATCTACTACATAAATATGCTAAGCTACAACTCAAACTCTTTCCTTTATTTCTATTCAAATTATATCTACTTAACTTAGGCAGGGACTCTCCACCCCCATGGAAAATCTATCCTTCAAAAAACATTTTAATCACCCACAAAACAGCTCTATTATCCTAATCACAAATATGAATCAAAGAATCATTCCTAACAAAATCCATGATTTTCATGCTACCCTCTCCATTTAGTACCCATACATTGCAATATTAACCAAAACCTGGTTAAAACACAACATTAAAGGCAGAAAAATCCTAACCCATGGATACAATGTCCACAGACTCGATGGGGCTCATAAATATGGTGGTGGCATAGCCATTATCTACAAGGATAAACTTACCCTGAAACATATAGAAAGCATCCCCCCAATCATACAGATTTAGAAATACTAGTCACCCATCTCCAGCTAAACAATAAAAAAGCATTATCATTGTAGCAACTTATATCCCCCCACCCTGTAACAATACCTCCATAACAGAAAATCTTCCTTGTTGGCTGCCTCAACATTTAACCAAGAAACAATTATCTTTGGATCTTAGGAGATTTCAACCTAGACTGGTTCATCTGTACCTCTGATAACCCAACCAACCTCATTAACCTCTTTGGTTTCTCTCAAATAATCAGCTTCCCAACCAGAATTGACAAGCACAGTAACAAACATTCTATCTTAGATTGGACATTTACTAATAGGCCCTCCCTAGGTCACTACTCTGGCTGTCTCCCAGACACTCCTAGTCACCATATGCCCACCTATCTTCTCTGGCACAAAATATGCCCTACTAAAAACATCACATATAAATATATCTGCATAAAAAGACATTTCTCCACTGATCTTTTCAACTCCCGGCTAAATCAATGCAGTTGGATCCCTCTAAAACATCTCCAGTTAGACAAAAATGGTCCAATACTTTAATAATAAATTTCTTGATATCCTTAACAACCTGGCATCCCTTAGAAAAAATTGTGTAAAATCAAAACCTATCATATGGCTAAAAAAGATACTAAACTACTCATGAAACAGAGAGATAAAAACTAAACTCCTCATGAAACAGAGAGATAAAGCCACACTATCAAATAAACAAATACCAAACCTCCCTTCTAAAATATCACCAGTTAGAAATTTAGCCAAAAAACAAATCAAAAGTGACAAAAAAAATCATACTGTACATTAATCCAACAAAAACATCAAAACAGCCCCAAAACTTCTGGGGCCCATAAAACAACTCTTAAACCCACGGCACTGCTCTTCCCCAACCCCTAACTCCACAAATACCACTAAGACCATAGCTAGCCAATTTAACACACACTTCATAAGTTCAATATTGTCCATAGTAAATAACAGCAATACCCCACCATTTTTCCCACTAGTTCTAGTTCTCTACTCCAGTCTTTCTCTATTAGTCCAGTCCAAACTAGCTTCATAAAAAACTGCTACACAAACTAAAACCTACTTCACTTGCTGCAGACCTACTTCCCAATGAATTTCCTAAGTATGCAGCAGACTCCATCTTATATCCAGTCTCCAGACTAATCAACTGTTCTATCTCTGAACAATATGCTCCCAAACTTTGGAACATCTCTCATATGATCCCCTTGCATAAAGGAGGCTCGTCTACAGAATTGTCAAACTACAGGCCAATTGAAATAGTCTCCTTACTAGCCAAAATTCTCAAAAAATGCATACATTCACAACTCCTGCCCTGTTTACTAAACAACCTTCTCTCCATCTCCCAGTATGGTTTTAGACCAAAGCATAGTACCACAACTGCTCTTATTAGCTTCACAGTTGCAGCCAACCAGCTCAGGAACAATGGCCAATTCATATCATCTATACATTCAATACAGTATACCATCAAAGACTTATCAACAAATTAGCCAACTTAAACCTCTCCCATTCTGCCATTTTCTGAATGCCAACAAGCAGTCAAGTGACAAAATGAGATCTCGTCCCTATTACCAGTCTCAGTTGGTGTCCCATAAGGTACTATGCTTGGGCCACTACTCTTTACTATTTCACTAATAAACTCAGTGTAGCCACCCATCTAGCTACCATTGTGCAATATGCAGATGACTCCTTCCTCATCTGTGCAGCTCCCTCCCTTCCTGAGCTCCTATCTAGAACCCAATAATCCCTTACAGACATAGAACAGTATATCTCTGATAACCAACTCATACTTAGCCCAAACAAGACAAAACTAATGCTGTTCTCAAATAACAACATGTCTGAGTCACCCTCATTTATCATCCAGTCCTCTAAAAATAGCAGAATAGAACCTGTTGACCATACCAAACTGCTAGGTATAACAATTGACAACTGCATAAAATATGACACATACATAGCCCTAGCCATCAAAAAAGTCCACATCAAACTTGGCTCACCATACAGAGCCAATCCATTCTTCACTCATACCACTAGGCAGGCTATAGCCAGAACACATCAACTATCCACTCTGCTATATGCCTCTCCCATATTTACAAACCTTAGAAAATCAGACCTAAGCAAATTAGAGTCCTGCTACAATAAAAAAGCTAGATTTACTACTAACCATCCTAATATATCAACCACTGCCCAGCTCTCCACCAACTGAATTGGATCAAATTACCAAATCTTCTATCTCTTAATCAACTTACAATTGCCCACACCATTATTCACCAACCAGAAAACTGGCCTGCCATCAAAAACCTAGTTCAACCTTATTCTAATAGTAGATCCCTGAGATCTTCCAACAAACTTCTACTAAAGATCACTAAAGTCAGCAATAGTTTTGGAGATTCCCTGTTTTCTAACCAAATATCAAAGACCTGGAACTCCATTCCCCAACACATACTTAACACTGCAAACTCTTCCAAATTCAAACTGTTCCTCAAGGAACAAATAATAAGTGGCTCTGGTCCTGCACTACCCCAGGATGACCTTTTTCCTTGCTCTGCATATCAGCCACTCATCTAACTTATAAGTTTTATTTTTTTTTTGTAATTGAGCTTTTCTCCCTGGGCCTCTGCTGAAAACAGGCTCCTGACCCAGTCACATACTCCCAGTAAGCAAATGTAAAATAAAATAAAAAATAAAAAATAAAATACAAATAATTTAATATTTTCATGCATTTTAAGGACAATGCTACAAAATGTCTTACAGACTGCATGTCTCAGATTACTGCTCAGATGAGAGAAGAATGAATAGCATACAGAGTTAAGATAGAGCTACATTGCTGCAAACAATAGTCATAAATAGTTGTATGATCACTCATTGCACTACATCTGAAATTAACATGTGTACAAACAACTGAGAGTGCACAAATACCATATGTCTTGCAAATACAGAACCAACTGATATTGCCAACATCCTAGCAGATAGGTTCAGTGCTAACTTTACCCCCCTCCCACCCCCTAGAGGGCCCATCTCTATACCGGAAGAATACAAAGTTTCTATAATCATGGCTACACAGGTAAAAAACACACCCTCCAAAGCCAAGAACACAGCATCCATGGGACCTGACAATATTCCAGGTTACATTCTACATGAACTACAGAATGAACTGGCACCCGACCTAAGTACCATGTTCAATCATAGCCTCACCTCAGGCTTTGTACCCACTGAATGGCGCACTGTAATGGTTATCCCACTCCACAACGGGGGGCCACGACAGACCCCGGGAACTACTGCCCCATTAGCCTGATGAGCCTGGTCTGCAAGGCCATGGAACATATCATCATGGAACTCATAAACAAAGACATTGGTAATCTCCAAACTCTGGACCCTACCCAGTTTGGATTTGTAAAAGGCAGATCATGTCTCCTAAACCTGATTGACTTCTTTGAAGCAGTCACCAAAGCCATAGATGAGGGTAAAATGGTTCACACAGCTTATCTAGATCTTGCCAAGGCTTTTGACACCATCCCCCACTCTGGAATTATAGATAAGCTCACTAAACTAGGTATAAATCCCTATGTCACAAGATGGGTTGCCAACTGGCTCATGGACAGAACCCACACTGTAAAAGTAGCAGATTCCAAATCCGACATCAGACCAGTGACAAGTGGAGTACCACAGGGCCACAGGGTTCAGTCCTGGGTCCTCTCCTGTTTGGTATCTACTTCTCTGAAGTGCAGGCCAACACAGAAGGTCTTTGGCTAACAAAGTTTGCTCAAAGATGACTGCAAACTAGGAGCCATAATCGAAACTCCTAACGATGTGGACAAACTACAAAAGGGCCTCACTGAGACAGATACCTGGTGTCAAAGCCATGGCCTGAAGCTCAGTGCCAAAAAGTGTATTGTCATCCTCTTTGGTAAAAACTCTGTAGCTATGAACTACCACATAGCTGGTAGTCTACTTAATGCCGAAAATGTGATAAGAGACCTTGGGACACAGGCGGACAGTAGTCTCTCCTTTGATAATCACATCGCCACAGTGGTCAGGAAATCCTTCTATGTGGCTCATCTCATCACAAAAGGATTCTCATCCAGAAAAAAAGAGGTCATTGTTCCCCTCTACTCATCACTCATTAGACCCATTATAGAGTGCAACACCCCTTTTGGTATGTACCTCACAAGACATCTACAACAACTGGGAAGAACACAGAAATACCTCACAAAGAGGATTACTGGCCTCAAACAGATGCCCTATGCCGACCGTCTCAAAAAAGTACAGCTTTACTCCATCGCATATCACCTACTCAGGGGCAATCTCTGCCTAACATACAAAGCTATGTCAAACCCAGAGCTGTTGAACATGCTCCACTTAAAGAAATCCCAATCCTTCTGAGCTACACGCTCTAGGGACCTAAACCTTGTCACCACAATAAACAGAACATGCTGGAGGGATAGATTCCTGTCCCAGAGACCACCCATACTCTGGAACAGACTACCTATCTATGTCAAACAGAACTCTTCATTAGCACTCTTCAAGAAAAATCTTGATGATTTGATGGGAAATGGGAAATTCACCCCGGGGATCACTTCTGTGGCTCTGCTCGATAGGGGCACAGGAAAATAATTTTCTTGGGTGGCAAAAGCCGGGGTACATTTTTTGGCTAGGCTTGTATGGACCCTAGGGCCGATAGCCTAGTACCTACCTATGAACCTAAATACAGTAGATGATGTGGACTTGCTTGCATGCAGAATGATGCTCATTCCTGCTGCAAAGCTCTTTCTAAGGCAAAGAAGGATAAGACACCCTTACTGTGCTTTGTAGGTTCACTGGTGTGATAGCTCAAATCCAGATTTGTGTAAAAATCTTTAATATGTACTAGCATTTAATTTATAATGTTATTTTTCACCTTTTTAATACCATTTACACTGCACAGCTTAGCTTAAACAGGGGAAATTGATAAATACAATAATGTCATGTAATGTACTTCTATGATAACCAATACAAAAACTACACCTGTGAATATGTGTTTGTGCAGCACATCTGCTAAACACAGTGATCCGCACAGTACATAGGTTCATAGGTTCATAGGTTCATACTAGGCTATCTGCCCGAGGGCATTTACAAGCCTAGCCCATCGTTTTGTGGCTTACGCCACCCCTTTAGTATGGGGAACTATACCCATTATTTTGCTGTGCCTCTGTCGAGCAGTGACACTGAGGTAATCCCTGGGGTATATCTGCGATCTCCCATCCATTGGTCAAGATTTCTCTTGAACAAGGCCAGCATACCATCTGTAGATCATGGTTCAAATCCCACATTTGTCTTTTAAGGATGGAATCTTATAAACACTGCTCACAAGGATAAAACAAGGTGAGCCTTGCTAGTCACATTTGCATATTGCTTACATTCATGAAAATCTGGACACTGGCTCACACATGATGCAGACAAGATGTACAGTCTCGATTTTAAAAAGGATACTTTGTTGCATCTTTTGCTTTCCATCCCACAAACCCGCTAAGTAGCTTTGTGCGCCAGTTAGAAACCTTCTCCAACATCTGCAGGTCTAGAATACCTGCAGACAGGAAGCAGACAGTAGACAATTTCAAAATGAATACATTGTATCTTCTATGGTTTGCCAACACTCAAGTGCTCTAAGTTGCATTGTGAGGTAGTTAACAAACAAAATATGAAAATATACAGCTGTTTCTTAATTGTTCCTGTGGCAGCATGTGTAAGTGTAGGCTAAAATACAGGTAAACCTGAGTTCTAATCTAGCACACTTACAATTTTGTTAATGCTCGTTCACTCAATTAAAAAATAAATAAATAAATAAAAAATGCAAACCTAATTATAAATAACAATAAGTATGTATAGCAGTGAAGCTCATACAAATATGTGTGACAGAGGGTATGCTGAATATTATGTTTCTGTAATTATAATCATCTTCTCTGCCCTTGGATACCTAAATGATACTCATACACACATGAATGTACAAACCAGGACTTTATACATACAAATATCTATCCATCTCTCTCTCTCTCTCTATACATATATATATATATATATATATATATGGGTCACCTTCAGATGCCCAACAACGCGTTTCGCTGACACGGAATCCGACGGGACGAAAACACCGGCGACGCAGATGACCGACAAGGTGAGAACCCGACGGACTCGGTAAGTGTGCGATAGAGTGAGGGATTTAGTGTTAGGGAGCGGACAGGTAAGTGTGCGATAGTGAGGGACTGTGGGTTTAGGGGTGGGTTAAGTGAGTTAGGGTTAGGGTGCAGGTAGGGTGTGTGTGCGATAGTGAGGGACTGTGGGTTTAGGGGTGGGTTAAGTGAGTTAGGGTTAGGGTACAGGTAGGGTGAGTGTGCGGTAGTGTCGGACCTTGGGGTTAGGGTGGGTAAGTGAGTTAGGTTAGGGTGCAGGTAGGGTGAGTGTGCGGTAGTGTCGGACCTTGGGGTTAGGGGTGGGTAAGTGAGTTAGGGTTAGGGTGCAGGTAGGTTAAGTGTGCGGTAGTGTCGGACCTTAGGGTTAGGGTTTGGGTTAGGGATAGTGGATATGTTATGTAGTGTACTGTGTTGTTTACGTGTAGTGTGTTGGTGTAATGGTTTTCGGTGTTTTGCATTGTCGGTATTTTTTGTTGTCGGTCTTTTGGTGTCGGTGATTAGTGTGTCGGCGAAACGCGATTTCGGGCATATGAAGGTGATCCATATATATATATATATATATATATAAAATTAATAAGCATGTTCAGCAAGCACATATTCTGTGGCAAGGATGAAAAATCACTTATCTATAACAAAATGTTTTGTTTCTAATGCATAGATTTTAATCCCACATTGTACAAATTAATTATATCAGTGTGGAAAGCCAACCAAAAAATGTGTCAGGTCATATAATGTATACCCCCAATACAGGTCTGCAAAGTTAAATCAAGTAACAGGTACAGCAGCATCCAAAGTAAAAACTAATGCCAACTGTCATATTACCTTTCTTTGTTCATAAACTGCTTTCTTCTCTGTTTTTCACTGCTGCCTTCTGCTTAATGTCATGCAAACTCAGTTGGCATTGTTGTTCAGGACTGAGCACTAGTAGCAAATGAGATAAAATGTATTGGTGGGAAATTACTTCTATTACTGTTTTCCCTCATCGGTCATGTCTGTAGTAGAAGGGAAGTTGCCCAATTTAGGGGGCAGAGGTAGGGTGTTGTGGAGTCCAGAATCTTCTTTGGACTCCTTGTAAAGCAGCACAGGTGAAGGTTCTTGCAGGAAGACTATACTGGCTCCCAGTACAAGTCTGAGGCATGGAACAGTCTGGCCACGGCTCTCGCCAGTGTGACTGACATTCCACACACTGAAGAACAGTGTAGGGCATCACTATAATGACCTCAAAAGGTACAAGCAAGATTCACTCAATCAGTGTCTCAGTGAGTTTAGGACTGTGGCCACAGTTGTATAAGTATACATATACAGAAAATTAAAACTAGATAATGTTCTTCTCTTATTCTCTTTTTTTATTCCACAGCCAGTCAATAGATTATAGTGAATAGGGAGGTTTATGCTGAGAATCTAGAGAGATTGAGAAAAGCAAGGCGTATGTATGCAGCACAACATAACTATTATTTTAACTAAAGTATTGCTCTTCTAAAGTAGCAGCAAATTAAGCACGCATATCCTAAATGTAAAAGCAAGTATGTATGCGTCCGACTGTGGCACAAGCCATCTGTAGGAGTCAAGTCTAATACTGTAGTCAGATGTTGTGGGTTCAAACACCAGCGGTTACAAATATATAGCAAAATCCTTTAAAAATATTACATAATTTATTTTCAACAGAAGTGGCATAAATGCCCTGCTGTTAATGTAATCTGTATAATTTGACCAAGCATATGCACAATATATGCAAATTGCAAGGATTACTTTGAGCAATCATTACTTATAGTTTGTAGTTGTTAAGTATGCTTAAATGTAAAAGTAGAGAAATATTTTATTATTATTATAATCCATTGTATGTCACATATACTATTTGTCTTTTTTTCTCTTACCCCAACCCTTATCTCTCTTCTTTTATTTTTTTATGTGTCATCAAAACATTTCTATGTCATCCATCCCTGACAAATCATAAACTGCTTTACAGCAGAGGGGGTAGGACAACCCCATTGTTCAGCCTGTCCCCACTCCACCAGCTTTTGCATCAATGCCCAGCACATCTGGGAACCAACCTGGCAGTACTGCTTCCACTTCCCCTGTGCTACCTGAGCCCTCCATTTCAGGTAGCACTACACAAGTAGCTGTTGCTGTAGTACCCTTTGGAGAGTACTGGCAGAGGTGGGGATTTTATCACCCACCAGGAGTTGACAGACTTGGTGTGTAGGGTCGTGCAAAACACCATTAGTGCATGCCTACACCAGATGGAGAAGATCATCTCTTTTATGGTCCATATAAGAAAATGTCAAGCATGCCAAAAGCCAGCAAGGTAAAGGCCCATTGATGACAGTCCTGCAGGTGAGGACTAGTTTTCACTGTCCCCATGTTTGATGAGAATGGACATCAGTTGCACCCCTTACCCCAGTCATGGTGTCCTCTAAACTGTCGTGCCCCTCACCATACCTGTGTCTTCTCTAATTTGTCCATTTTTATTTGCAACTGCTTCCTCACCTACCATACTTACCTGACCTAGAAATGCCTATTTCCCTTACCCAACATTCCTCTCTTACTGCGGTAAAACAATGGGCATGTGTCCCACAAAAAATATATTGTTCCATGCATAGCTCTCCACTTCACACACATCTTCTTGACATACTTGTTTCAGTCCAATTGGCTATACAATGTGATTGTGCTGTCACACCTCTTTGTTGAGCTGACACTGTTGAAGAAGGGTGCATCTATGGTTCTTTCCTACCTCTCTCCTGCACATTCCTATATTGCTTTCCCTTTATTCTTCCCCTGCTTACCCACCATTTCACCACTTTCCTATCTACCCCATTTTAACACCTTTAACCTGTTCAAAAATAGAATCATACACCACACACATAAGTGAAAAAAAAAAAACAATGAAGCCCTTCACTTTTTTTGTCTTTGGTGTTTGTGCAGATTTTGACACTCCACATCAGTGCTGAGCAATAGTGAACAGCTCTTCAATGGTATGGTTATCTTTATGCAATGCTGCTTAAACATGCTCTGCTAAGGTAACACACAGTGAAACAGAATAAAGAATTATTTCATTGCATTACAAATACATACTTAAAACTATTGGATACACCTGGATTCACACCCTGTATCATCTGCGCTAAAAAAAAACTCTCAATGCATTTACACCTGCTGCATCAGAGGCAGCTAAGCAGCAGGTATGTTTCATATACTCAGTACTTTCCACACTGCTGACTGCTATGCCTTTCCACTTAATGTAATTATGCAAAGGTAAGCAAATCAAAAGAACTCTCAGAATTTTATCAATGAAGTAGAGGCTTGTGTTTGCTCATACCTTAACTGCATGTTAATGGGAAAATCAGTATAAATGTGTATCTCGCATGGGCAAACACTTTGCCATCAATCACATAAACAGGCTGCTCAGAGGTGTGCTATGGAAAGTGCACATTAGCATGTATTACTTATGTGTACTGCCCCTTTAGTCTTTATCCCATGAAAGTACATGTAAAAACAAAAACAAAGTGAAGGCATGTCTAAGGAAAGAATACATATTTACACTATAGCCATCTGTTACTTGTGCCTAAGCACTTTAAACTTGGCCTCTCAGTACTCGTTCCAAATATATCAACCACACTACAGAAATAAATAAAAAAATGTTTTTTATATACCATGTGTATCATTATACTGACAATGCACATTCAGATTTTCTAATGCTTGTAGTAATGTGTACAGCTGTCTGCATATATTTTGCAAAGCTATCTTTTTAAAGTATACCTACACATCTGAAACACAATAGCAAATGCTGCACTTTGCACACTCATCAATCTGATAACATGCAGATCTTTAATATCTCGATAGTTGTCCATGGCTAGCCATCCATTTCATTTAGGCCTCCCAACATATTCTCTCAAACATGTAATGATGTAATTCACTATAAATTGTCCAGCAGCATTGTAAAAGTTGGAGTTGTGCTGTGGTGCTTGCATTAAGTACTACATTCACTAGTCAGTGCATGTACTTAGGTAGGGGTTCTAAGGGTGTCTCTGTGTGTGTGTGTGTGTGTGTGTGTGTGTGTGTGTGTGTGTGTGTGTGTGTGTGTGTGTGTGTGTGTGTGTGTGCATGTGTGTCTAGTCAGAAGAACATAACTGTGTATCCTGAAGTCATCAGTACAATCCCATGCAGTACCAATATTTTTGACAGTTGGACATGCCCACATATCCTTTTCATTCAGGCCTCCCAGCATCTTCTGACAAACATCCAGTGATGATGTCATCCACTATAAATTGTCCTGCAGCACTATAAAAGATAGATTTGTGCCATGGCACTTGCATTATGTACTGATTTCTCTAGGCATTGTAGGGGTTCTAATCTCAGTGCAGTTAACTGGTGTGTGTGTGTCTGTGTGTGTGCGTGTGTGTGTGTGTGTGTGTGTGTGTGTGTGTGTGTGTGTGTGTGTGTGTTTGTCTGTGTTTGTTCACTATGTTGACAATTGTAGAACAATATTTGAGTCCACAGCTATATCCAACCCACCTCTGAAGATCTTGTTGTAGCATACCATGATTATGTCATCCTGTGTAACATGCACTCTAACAGTAATTAAGACAAACCTGTGCTGTAGCAATATCATTAGCTACTGTGCCTGCAACCTACTTTAACTACACATATAGCTGTTCTAATCTGACAGCAGGCAACTCACATGTCTATACATACAAGTGTCACTTTTGAGACAATTTTACAGAGGGACTTGACTCCACATCCCTGCCTTATGCTCCTCCCAACATGTTCTCCTCAGCGTAAAATGATGCTATCATACTCCATAAAGTGCAACTTGACATTGTTACAAAATATGTGGTGTTGCTACTGTGACATTGCATGTCATTCGTATTCTTTGCCTACACCAGTGTAATGTTCACATCAGTCCCAGTCTACTGACGTATGTGTGTGTGGTTGGTGGTACATTGTGGTCATTGCATGATCTTTGGAATAGCTCTTCATATCACTACCACTTGGGGTACCTTCCACTTAGCCCCATGCATCATCCTGTTTCATCTGACCACATGACATCCTTCCTGCAGAGGAGTGGAGGATGTCCTCATGTGAAATATCCACACAGACATCATGAAACAGAGTATTTCCATGAGCCTATAAGCCATCTGCAGAACACTGCATGTGTGATTGCTAACTCTGTCACGGTATAATACTGGCTAGGATTTCATGTGATGTTGGCCTTTAGCTTAATAATGTCCTATGACCCTATGAACATATCTCATGTCAATGTTGCTGTCATTGACATGTACTATATTGAGGTGTGGCTGTAGGGTATGGCTACAACAGGGTATTGCAATCTGTGATGCGAGCTAATGTATTGATATCCATTGATACCATTGCATTACTTGCTCCTTCTGTAACAGCTGTAGTAATATGCCCCCTGAGAACTGTTATCATGGTATGATACACTTGTATGTATATTGTTGCCTTATTAGGGCATGTATTGTAGCGGAGCAAATCAACCATCTACACAATTCAGTTTCTACCATCACAATGACACTTTCAGCCTGGTATAGGTGTGCATATATCTACATACCATCATTACATGTTCTGTGACACACATCAATATAAATTCATATTGATTAATTGGTGACATAAGTCTTGCCTGATACACATGCTGTTATGCTGTGATATACACAACCATCATATCACATGTTTTGATGCAGTTGCAACCCTGTGGAATTCATTGTATGTGCAGTTGTGTTGCTATACCCAAGGATTATTGAGGTGGTCAGCAGCACCATTGTGCGACTATTAGCATTTGTGTCAGGAAATGTTATGCATGAGCCACAAACAACTGATCTGTAATGTGTCCTGATATGGCATCAGGCTGCTCAGATACATCTTGCCAATGAAACACATATAGGCATATGCTGTGCAATTGATGTAAGTACTTGACATTGGTACAACTGTGTGCATAATACCAGTATGTGGAATGTGATGAATGACCAAGGTTGTATTTGTAGGTCTTTTCACAAATCATTTATTCCCATAAATTTGAAATGATAAGTGGAATACACAACTAAGAACAGATCTGCATGTGGATGGCACCAGACATACCCAACCAGAGGAAAAAGACAATCCACTAGCTGAAAGTTTGTCTCAAATGTCACAACCCTGTTACCACTGGCCATAAGCCACAATATACAAGCAAACATTACTTAGTTTGTATTCTAAGGAGGACAGCACATTTGTGAACTCTCTATGGCTAATAACACAGAATTGATGGGCCCTGACAACATCACAGGTTGCATATAGCATGACTCGAAACATGGACCTACCAGACATGGTTGGATCCATACTTCAACACACTCTCCAGACAGACTATGTTTCCACAGAAGTGTGTAGATCAACATGTATCCTTCTGATTTGGGGGAGAACATCACCGGATGCATGCCTAGACACATCATGACTCTTCTCATCTGTGAGGTAGACCAACAAGTAGTCATGGACCTTTTCTAAAAGGACACAAGTAATATCCCAGCTGTGTGTGAGAGAAACATGTGTGATTTGTTCAGGCTATATCATGTCTGTTATATCTGTTCAATGTCCACAAAAAGGTGAACAAAGGCAAGCATGATGACAACACTATCATTCTGTGTAACAATGGCCAAGGCATTTGACACAAATCCACACTGAGGTATTACTGTGACATTGTTATAAGTGGCCATAAACACCTATATATGTGTAGACCACTGGATCACATATGTGACACATAAATATGTTGAAGTGTGTGAAATGACATATCTAGAGTCTGGTGGTCTGGTCTGTACCTCAGGGCTTTGTGCTAGGCCTTTTACTATTCATTATTTTAGTCGCATATGTCAAGAATGACTTACACATCCTTTGTCCAAACAGCTTTGTGGAGGACTGCAGATTGTGGACTATCACTGAATCCAAGTGGGGTATTGGTATAATACAGACAGTATCAACACACACAAAGGATTGCTGTCACAGCCATGGGGACACATGAGATGAACAAAAATCATGGGGGGATTTGTTACATTATAAAAGCAAATACACAAGCTAATTATAATGCAGAGAACAAACCCCCATAAGCATGTGCCCACAGTGGTGACTACTCACTTGTATGTAACACAAGTCCTGAGTATGCATGGGACATCCACATCAAAGGGAATTATAGTTCCATAGTTCTCAGCCCTCATCATGCCAATATCTGAGTACAATGCACCATTTTCCATGTACCTCACAACACATCCTCCAGGGATGAGTTGCTCAGTACATCTTATTGGCCATACAAAAGTATTATTTTTGTTGCATACACATTGCTGGTTGATGGTACAAAACCCCTATTAAGGTATTCTACAAGATGCATGTGTGATACATGTTCCTGTGATAACATTGATGGCATGGGTTACATTTAAGATAGTGTAGATTGTGCTCTCTCTCTCTTTCTCTCTCTCTCTCTCTCTCTCTATATATATATATATATTATATATATACATATATATATATATATATATATATATATATATATATATAGAGAGAGAGAGAGAGAGAGAGAGCATGCACAACCATTAACTAGCCAGGATTACCTGTAATTGCAAATACAGGTGTGGCAGTGACCCTCCTAACACCTCTGCAAGATGCTAAATTCTGAGGAAGGTTTGCTCGATTCCCCTCAGAGATTGCTGAGAAATCATTATAGTTCTACAAGTGTGTTCTTGCAGAACCATGTATGATTACTCACAGTCACAGATGTTATGTCACAGACATGGAATTATTGGTGGTATTATTCTGATATTGTCTGTGATCATGTGTGCTTCTGTATACATTTGCCCATTAGCCTCTTACTAAGTTTCCCACTTGGTTGAGACCTCTGCTGACATTACATTCATATTCAGGCATTTCATTTTGCACAGCTTCATAATATGCACCTAACCCCTATTGTATATACCATCCCTGATAGACGTCCTCTCCATTGTTCATGTCAGGATGCGTATATCACAAGGAATCTTCTCCATTCATATGTCTCCTTGTATGACAGTCACATAATATACAATAATTGTGCAGTCTCACTATATCATGTTGATATGTGCTTAGTGTTCATGCTACCACTGTCTTCACTGACCTGCCCTCATCTGCTGTCCATTACTATGTTTCACCTGTCCTCTTCCCTGTGTTCATGCCTACAATTCATCTGTGTCCCTTTTCAATACATACTCTTCCCCTGTCTATTTATAATGCAGTCTATGAACCCTTACTGATTATTTACACAAGTTTTATTCAGCATGCCTGAAATAGCTTTCCACAATACTCTGTACTGTATACACTTTCATGTAATTTGTTGGAACTATATACATTGCTTTCTTAATAAATCTGGTAGTTATTATGGCTTTGTGTGCAATACCACAGACCTAGTTTGCCGGTAGGTAAACAGGTTTATATGTCTCTTGCTGTCCATGTTGCTTTACATGGTTTCCTGGTTGGCAACACTGTTACTGGCCATTAAACCGCACTTGTTTATGTTTAAACACGGTGCACAGAATGCATATGTTATTAGTGCCTGCTCATCCCACAAACATGTAAACTCTGTGCAGGCTTCACACTAAGCCTACACAGAGTTTATTAAATCCCCAATTCTCCAATTTTTTAACGGATCTGATTAAACATACAGGACAGTGTTTCTGTTCAAAGTTAAAGAAAAATAAAATTGTTAGAGTAACTATAACTACCCTGTAGTTATTTCTAAGTAGTTATGGTTGGTAACTGAAATATCAGGAGGTAAATACAGTCCAACAAGTCTATAATCCAAGCATCTTGCTGTAGCTTCTTCTGCCAGTTAAGACTTCTAATATCTAAATAATAATCTCAAGCAAACTGACAGAAAAGGACAATAGTAGCTCTGGTGAAGTATACTCCTTGGTGGTTAGGCAGATTTTCCAATACCCAACAGTTGCACACAAGAATGAACAAGAAGAGCAGTGGCTCTGATGAAGTACTCTCTCCAGGGTTCGAAATATTGGAAACACAAAAAGAATCTGTAGTATATGATACATAGCAGAACTACATCTCTAGATTAGGATTTTAATGGTTAAACCTAATCAATTGATTTTACAGGGCATTTATAAATATGTCTGTTTAGAATACTAATATTCCTGAAGAAGTTTGTTTAAATAAAGAAAGAAAACACTCATTTTCAGTGTTTTGGTGCATTATTTTACAAATGGCATTTTTATCTTTATTATTATTTTTTTTTACAAATAAAATCTGGACTCTTTTTTGAAATGCTACAGAATACTTACGACACATTGAATTAACAGTCATGAAGAATTTCATAAAGTTCATCATACTGATAACTAATGCAGTAGCCTTAGCAATATGGGTTATATCCTGTCATGGATATAATAGCCGTTGAGCTTCCAGTGCTTCAGTGCACCTTCTCGATCCTAAATTGTCAGGCAGCTCAAGCTCAGGTTTCAAGGATCAATGCTCATCTTGTGTTTTCCATTCCTGGCAGACAACTTCCTTTTGGGAGGGACTTCCATTTTCTTAATTTTGTTGATGCTTTACTACTTTCCTGTTAAGGAAAATTATTTTAAAGCTAGGAGTGTTGTGTTTTAACTGTCTTGAGACTGTAACGTACTTTTAAATGGATCTCTAATTGTGTTTATTTTACTCTTGTGGGACTAGCATAGTGTTTTAAATTGCTTTTTACTTTGTGTTTCTGTCAAAAAAGTAAGTTTTGTGGATTGGTAGTGATTACTGACAATTGCTGCTTATTCCTGGGAAAAAGGCACCATTTTCATCTTGACCATAGAACAGACTACTACCCCAAAGTTTGGTCCTTCTTCCCAACACAAAAATAATAAAATTAAACAAACAGCCTTTGCCAGAAAAGCAGGCTAACATCTGCTTCAAACGTTGGTGGATGACTCTACTGTGGCCATTTGTTGTACCTCAGACCCCTCTTCTTTTATCCCAGATCCCTCTGGTGTAGCACCTACAGCCACTATGGACTGAAGATTAGCCACATCCTCTGCACCTGTTGGGGTTCAGTCATTGGGAAATCAAGAGACACTTTTGGTAGTCTTAGGGAAAAAAAAAACATGGAAGGTTTGTTTGTTGTGTCAGAATGCTGTACCCATCCCTGGGGAAGGTAATGTCACCATTAGGAACATTTTTGTAGTAAAAAAAAAGAAACAGAAAAACAACCATGCAGCTACTCCTCCTTGATTTTCTTTGCATAGGAGCTGTTTATTGGTTCTGGCTCTGGGTTTAATTCAGGGTATTGATCCTTCTTGTAAAGTAGTTTCTGATTAAAGGAAGAGGGATTCATTTTTTTTTCATAAGAGATTCAAGATTCATAGGTTTATAACTAAGTAATAGGCTAACTGCCTGTGTGGACCATTTTAAGCCTAGCCAATTTTCCTTGGTATGAATCAACCCTTATACCTCTTGTCTCTGAGGTAAACACAATAACCATTATGCCAACCCCCAACCTTCTGATTTTGAATCTGAACACCAAGATGCAGGGATGGATACATGATTTTTTGTCAGATTTCTGATTCAAATTCATAGAAGAGCTTACTTTCTGATCTTCCCTGTTGGGCATTCTTTTACTGTGAGACTATTGCTAGAATATGCCAGTGTTTTCAGTGGGAAAATATACGAGTTGTGACAAAAGGATTTTCTAGAACCTACACATATTCCTCCTGTTCTACTGCTTCAGAGGATGTGTGCATTACTCTTTGTAATTTTCTTGATAGACAGTCAGCTGCCACTAAAATGGCAGATAAGATGTATAAAGTTCCTCAGTCTTTTAAAATTTTGTACACTATTACCAAACCTGACCCAGCAGCTATAGCTTTGGTTGATCCCACTGCCGCTAATTATGGTCAATGCCAATCCTGCTCTTTCTGATAAGGATGGGAAATTACTGATAGGTCCGGGAAGGAAAGTATATACTTCTGCAACTTTGATTTTCAGAATTTTGAATTGTCAGGCTCATATGTTAATGTTTCTAATGGCAAATTATGAAAGTATGAGGAATATTTTATCTGTAGTTTCTTCTTGTGAGGAAAAAATCTGCTTTAATTAATTTAGTTTCTTCTACTGCACAGGTCACTACTCATTGTTTACAGTGTGTGTATGACTCTATTGATACTTCTTCCAGGACTATGGCTACTGGTACACTTTTGAAAATGTTTGCATGGCAGCATTATCAGAACCTCTCAGATGATGTTGAAAATGAGATTTTAAATTCTCCCTTGGATAAAAATTTAGTGTTTGGCCCCTCTATTGTAGAGGTGATTGAAAAGTGTGATGAAATGTGCAAGTTGATCCAGGGAACCTCTACAATTTTCAGCCCTCTTTCAAGTTTCCTGGCAGCATTAGACTTAAAAGATGCATATCATCACACTCCTATTCATCCAGACTTCAGATATTTCTTATGGCTTTCTGTGTCTAGATCACATTACCAGTTCTCTGCCTTACCCTTTGGACTATCCACTGCATCAAGAGCATTCACAAACCATCTAGCTTCAGTTATAGCTCATTGCATTCTGCAGGATATCCACACTTTGCTATATTTAGAGGACTTGCTTATATAGGTTCATAGGTAAGTACTAGGCTATCTGCCTAAGGGAATATGTAAGCCTAGCCAGAATGTGTTGTCTGCCCCCTTAGATTAGTTTCCTGTGCCTGTGTCCAGCAGAGCCATTAGTTCCCTGTGCATCTGTCCAGCAGAGCTACTGCAGTGATCCCTGGGGGTAAATTTTCTGTTTCCCATCCACTCGTCAAGGTTTCGCTTGAAGAGTGTTAGTGAGGGGCTCTGCCTAATGTAGATTGGAATCCTTTTCCAAATCATGGGGAGTATCTGGAACAGTAATCTATCCCTCCAGCAAGTCCTATTTATTGTTATGGTGAGGTTTAAATCACTAGAGCGTGTGGCTCTTGGGGATTTGTTTTTTTTAGGTGGAGCATGTCCATCAATTCTGGGTTGGACATGGCCTTGTATGTCAGGCAGAGATCATCTCTGAGTAGGCGGAAAGCAATTGATTACAGCTGGAGTTTCTTCAGTCGGGCTGCATAGGGCATCTGTTTGAGGCCAGTAATCCTCTTGGTTAGGTACTTCTGTGGTCTTTCCAGCTGTTGCAGGTGTCTTGTAAGGTACATCCCAAATGGGGCATTGTACTCTATGATGGGTCAGATGAGTGATGAGTAGAGGGGCACAATGACCTCTTTTGTTCTAGATGCAAACCCTTTTGTTATTAGGTGGGCCACATATAAGGATTTTCTAACCACCTTGGCAATATGATTATCAAAGGAGAGATTCAGATCCCTTATTTCATTTTCTGTATTTAGGGGACTACCACGTATGTGATAGTTTTGGGGTACTTTGTTTTTTCCAAAGGGGATGACTATGTACTTTTTGGCATTTAGCTTGAGGCCATGATTTTGACACCAGGTATCCATCTCAGTGAGACCCTTCTGGAGGATTTCTGTATCAACTGGAGAGTCAATTATGGCCCCCAGTTTGCAGTTGTCTGTGGACTTGGTCAGCCATAGTCCTCCTGTGCTTGCCTGTACCTCTGCGAACTATATACCGAACAGGAGGGAATCCAGGACTGAGCCCTGGGGGGGCGCCACTTGTAACCGGTTTAGAGTTGGACCTAGAGCCTGCAACTCTCACCGTGTGGGTTCTAGCCATGAGCCAATTGGCAACCCATCTCATGATTTAGGGGTTTATGTTCAGGCTGGTGAGCTTTTCTATAATACCAGAATGGGGAATGGTGTTGAAAGCCTTTGCAAGGTCTAGGTAGGCTGTGTGGACCTCCTTTCCCTCATCTAAAGCTTTGGTAACTGTCTCAAAGAAGTCCACCAGGTTTAGGAGGCATGATCTGCCCTTAAAGCCAAACTGGGTAGGGTCCAATGTTTGGAGGTTCCCAATGTCTCTGTTAATGAGTTCCATGATGATGTGTTCCATAGCCTTGAGCTGGATAACTGTTGCCGTGCGCCACTCTATGGGTATGTAGCCTGTAGAGAGGCTGAGTTTGAACAGTGTTGTTTAGGTGAGGGGTTAGTTCATTTTGGAGTTCGTGTAAGACACAGCCTGGGACACAGTCCGGTCCCATTGAAGCTGTGTTTTTGGCTTTGGATAGGGCTGTTTTAACCTGTGTGTCAGTCATTGCTGGGGCTCTAAATTCTTCTGGTATGGTTATGGGCCCTTTAGGGGGTGAGAGGGGGGTGAAGTTTGCACTTAACCTGTCTGCCAGAATGTTGGCAATATCAGTCAGTTCAGTGTATTTTGTGCCATTCTGCACTAACAGAGCAGATCTCAGAGTTTCCAATTAGGTTCTTGGCATAGCTAAAGAACACTTTGTAGTTAACTTTGGAGTCCTTGGCAATTTTTCTTTCGAAGCTAGCCTTGGATGATTTTATGAGGGATCATAGTTTCTTGCTGATACTGATCAGCAATGTATTTCCTTCTTGTGATTTTACTCTTTTCTGTACTAGTTTCTTCCTTCTATTGTATAGCTTGTTTATGGCAGGAGTCCACCAGACTGGTTTCCTTTTCTTGGAGGAGTGAGTCTTGGTTTTGCTTGGGATAGCACGATCCATGCATTCTCACAGGTGCTCATAGAGTGACTTTGTAAGGGATTCAGCAGCTTGGACAGCATTGTCCTTTAGCATGGGGGCTGTGAACCTTTCCACCTCAGTCTTAAGTAATGTGAAGTTTGCTTTTGAAAGGTTTTTCATGGTGGTTTCCTTGATTGGGGGTGGGGGCGGAATGTGGATATCCAGAGTGATTAGTCTGTGGTCTGATCTAACCAGTGAGGGGTTGACCTCCATTGTAGAACACCGGTCGCCCATGTTGGTGTTGACCAGGTCCAATATGTTGTCACCTCTGGTGGGGGTGTTGACCAGTTGATCCAAGGCGTTCGAGTTTATAAATTCTAGGAAGCATTGGGCAAGGGAGTTAGTACTTGAATAGTTCTCTCACTTAATGTTTGGGTAATTGAAATCAACCAATATTAGGGCATTTGGTAGGACCTTCATATTTTCCAGTGTCTTCAGAAACGCGGAATGGGAGTCCTGGGTCATGGTGGGTGATCTGTATTAAGCTACAATTTGAATTGCAGATTTTCCCATTGTTAGTTGCACATGGATGATCTCGGAGGCATTGTGCTGCGCCACTAACCTGGAGGTGTGGGTATCCTTGATGAATATGGATACACCCCCACCTTTTGTGTTTCAGTCTGGGTTCTGTGGCCGAAAAGTAGATATGAGTTATAGCCTGGTAGTGCTGGAGTGCTCTCTGGAGCCTTAAACCAAGTTTCTGTTACTGCACAGATATCAATGTTCTCCATACTGAGGAGTGCCTCAAGAGCATGCATTTTGAGGTTTAGACTTCTGGCATTGAGTAGCATTACCCTTAGTTTTTGGTTACTTGTGCTATTTATGGTGGTGGGTTTGTCTTTTAAGCCTTGCCTAAAAAAGGCACTATGGGGGTGGCAAAACCCTTGGTCAGTATTCAAAAGCCTAAGGGTGACAGGTGCAAGCCATCTCTTGCGAAGCAACGTGGCTTGTCGAACATGTCATCCCAGGCAGACAGATACTGGATCCCCTTTGAATGGCACAAGAAATGTAGCCAGTTCTTGAAATTGATCATTTTTTTTTATACTGTGGCATCATTCTTGGTGAGGGCAAGATGCTACTCAGGTTCAGGGTCATACTGGCTTGGGCTACATGATTAGAGAGCTCTTAGTTAACTAGTGCTTGCTATGAGTTTTGAGCAAGTGCTGGACTGTGAAATGAATGGTTTGAGTGCTTAAGTTGAAAATTTGTCTAGTTCCAAGGGAAAAATTGAAGAGTAGACTTTGTGGAGCCGGGAATACTTTAACCCTAGCTAACCAGCACTGCCCGGTGTGCAAAACTGTTGAAATACAGCTTCTATAGCAGGGAAATGAAAGAGATAGAAATGACCCCAAAATGGCCAATAAATTACTAACTTCTGGGCTGAAACCACTCCTCTAGGGACAGATAGGCTGTTCAAAGCTCCCCTCTCTCACAAGTGAACAGAGAAACTTCCTTCTATCCAAGTAAGGTATGGGCAACACAGAAACTTGTAACACAGCCCTGATTTCAGCAATAACTTGAAAACTGGACTATACTAGTTCAGAAAGTTGGGAAACAAGTATATATATATATATATATATATATATATATATATATATATATATATATATATATATATATATATATATATATATATATATATATATATATATATATATATTTATATATATATATTTGTTTTTTCAGAAAAGTCTTTTTCAAAATGTCAGGAATCTCTCTGTCTTGGGTGAGAGATCTCTTACACAAGCTGGCAATTCAAAAGAACATTCAAATATCTTTTTTAACTCCATTTCACAGGACTGTGCTCCTGGGATAGTAACTAGACACCTCAGTTGAAACAGTGTTTCTTCCACAGAAAAAAAAGATTTTTATCTAGATCTATTTCTAAGGTTTTCCACTCAGACTATGATCATTGCAAGGGAATACCTCAGGATTTTGGGTCTAATGGTATCTATGATTTTTTGTGATACCCATGGCAAGACTCCACATGAGAAAGATACAGTGGTATCCGAAATCCTTTTAGTCCCAGCATCGACATCCTTTAGTTTTTCAAATCCCTTTGCTGGGTTTGTCTGAATAGAAAACTTTTGGTGCAGACAACAGATATCCATAAATTCATGTGTTCTCTTCTCCCTCCCTGCTCCAAAGCAGTCAGTCTCCAGAGACACTTCGGACTTTGCTTGGGGAGCAGCTTCAGCAGGGGCAAAAGTGCAAGGCCTATGGGACACCAAGGACAAATACAAGCATATAAATATCAAGGAGATGTTTTCATAATTCTCTGAGCCATCTTTGGTCCGCAAGACTTCTCCAAGTGGTTACACACAATACCACAGTATTGTGGTACATCAACAAGCAAGGGGGATCCAGGTTGTACCCCATTTACAGACTAGCCATGTTATCATGTGATAGAGTTTCACAGCACAATCTCACCCCCTACCTCATCCTATATTCTGCAAAACTGTGGAAGAGACAAGCTGAGTAGGACTAGGACATACCCTTATGAAGGGAAACTAGATCGGGAGGTCTTCTATGATTTCATCCATCTGTGGGGAATTCCTCAAAAAAACTTATTTGCCTCCTGTCTGAGCAATTAACAGGCAAGATTCTGTTCCAGGATTCCATGCAAGAAGGACTGGAAGACAGATACCTTTTCTTTTCCTTGGACAGAAATATACCTATATGCATTTCCACTGTTTCAACTAATAGACAGGGTTCTTCTGAAGATTCAGAATTGCCCCCCCCCAAACCCCCAAGATCATTGTGGTGACTTCTTTCTGGCCCAGGCAACTGTGGTTCTCCCTTCTTTTAAAATGGCCAGGGACAATTATCACAAGCTTCCTCACAGACTGGCTGTACTACACCTTGACATCAATCATCTTCAGTTGACTGCTCGACTGATAGGGTCTTAATTCTTTTTAGGCACCTGTTACTGAAGTCACACAGCAGGTAGTAATGGAGGTAAGAAAGCCTGCTACAAGAAAATCATATATTAGTAATTGGAAAAGGTTTTCTAGTTGGTGTCAACAACATAACCGGCACCCATTCAGGATTAGATATTCTCTGGTTCTACAGTATTCTTATTCTTCTACCAAAGCTCACAGACTGTCTGCCTATGGATCCTCCTGTTTCAATGTAATTTCCTGGCAAAATGTTCTTGAAAGAGGATTTGCATAAGAGACCTCCAAGGACACTGGTTACCCCTCCTTGGGATCTTAATTTTGTGTTAGAGAAGCTAACACTTGCTCCATTTGAACAAGCCAATCTGGCTGACATGAGGTTCTTAATATGGAAACAGAGCTACTGACTGCTCTAATCTCTACATGATGGATATCTGAGTTGCAAGCTCTTATGGTGAGAGTCAACCCTTTCTCATTTTCCATAGAGACAGGGTTTATCTGAAAACTAATCCTTCTTTTATACATAAAGTGGTATCTGAGTTTACTTTAAGCCAAATTATCTAGCTCCCCATGTTCTTTCCCAAACCGAAAAATAAGGGAGAAAGGATACCCCATACTTTGGATGTCCACTGTCAACTCAAGTACTACCTTGACAGAATTAAATCTTTCAGATCTTTGGATCAAGTGATCATTTGTTGTGAAGGAAAAAAGAAGGGAGAACCTGTGTCAAAACAGACAATTTCCAAATGGTTGCCTAAAGCTATTAACTTTTGTTATAGTCCCAATAACAAAACTATTCCAGGTAGGGTAAAAGCCCATTCTACCAGGTCCTTTGCTTCTTCTATGTTTCTTTTGAAATGATTGGATTATATAAGTATTCTAAAAGCTCCTTCTTGTTCCTCTGTACATACTTTTACAAAGCACTATAAACCTGATTCCTTTTCTAGGCCCAGATCAAGCTTTGCCAGAGCATTCTTTAAGGGCTCCTGAACCCTTGTCCTACCACCTCCCAAAAATAGTTATCTGTGGTAATCTACCCATACAGCTAAGGCTGCTCTAGTAGTGATCAATATGATGAACATAGTACAACTATGTTAGTTATTTTTATTATAACAGTAGATGTTTGAATGATTATTGCTAAAGTAGCTGCTTCCTCCCTCTGTTCCTAGTTTTTGGTGTGTTTTTTTATGTCAAGGTGTGTAGATTTATTTTTTGTTGTTTCTAACATTTTCCTTTCAGGGCTTAGCCTTCTTCTCTCTGCTGGCAGGAAAGCTCCGAAGAACTTTGCACCCAAACTTGTGTTTTTGTCACCTCACTTCAAGCTGTTTAACAGTTTGGGCGCATGGGACGTGCCCTGGAAACTGGCCTGCTGTTATATCCTTGACAGGATATAGCCCATACAGCTAATACTACTTTAGCAGTGATTATTCAAACATCTACTGTTATGTTATGTTTAGCTTACATAACAGTACTTATTTAAAAAAATGGTTCTAAACTCTGTACAGCTAATGAATTACACATTTCTCATTTTCAAATCCAAGACATAGTATATCATCAGAAAAGACTATTCTCTAAAATAAGGCATGATAGATGACTTTAGGTTAAACGTTTTAAGTGTAGAAGCAGTATAGCATGCCTGTAACCTTCACTTTTTGAGCAAGATCAATTGAAACTCTCAGTGTCAGGACTGGATCTAGCCACTGTTTTTTATGTTAATCAGGCAATTGATTATGCACAATAGACTCTCTTCAGTTTTGATTTGAAAAAAAAAACTTTTTGATTAAATAAAAATGAAATTGGGGGAATCAAACTCAAAACAATTACATGAAGCTTCTGAGTACCTTAAAACTCTGAAATAAACTGCAGCAAGACAACCAGTTGTTGTCTTAAACCATTTAGGTTAGGCTGCTCTATCAGGAACTTTAATAGGGACATATTGCCACAAAAATAATGAAACTTGTTGACTGGAACAAGGGAGAAATGTTCACTTGTAAGATTTAGCTGCATATATTTTGCAGAATAGGGTGTAGACACCAGCTGCTGCTGCCAAACGTCTAAGTCTGTAATACTTTTTTTTCCCATTTTTAGGCAGTCAAACCACTTGGCCAAGCCCTGCATAACACTATACTTTGTTTTAATTTTTGCAGAACTAAGCAAGATAAGAATTTAATCAAATAAGGTAGAGGCCAGAGCCACAGTTTTTGTTTGTTTGTTTTCTGGGAGTCCAATTTCAATAAGCAGGCACTTCACTTAGCTTTGCTTTCAGGGTGCCAGCAACTTGATTTTCCCCCGATTGGATGGACGTTCAAAATACATGCGTAAATGGGCGTGCCTTCATTGAAGGTTGAACGTTGAGCTGGCACCTTGACATTTGCCAAAATATACTGCCAATCATTAGTGGACCGGAGTTCTGCTGTGGTGACCCCTACCCGGGAAAAGCCGAAAGACAACATCTATTCTTACATTCACTGACTTGAATGCCCTTTATCTATGCCCTGTGCCCAAATTCTCCAAACACAGCACTCAAGAATGAATTGCCAGCGGCAATTCATATTGATAGTACATACAATTTTGCA
The DNA here is from genome assembly GCF_019279795.1 of Protopterus annectens. NCBI lineage: Eukaryota > Metazoa > Chordata > Ceratodontiformes > Protopteridae > Protopterus > Protopterus annectens. The sequence goes on from NC_056733.1 coordinate 1,530,061,746, forward strand.
CAGGCTGATTATATGTTTATCATAATGGTAAGGGCATTGACAAATAGTTGTATAGTTGTTCACAATCTGAATTGACATTAAAAATACATTGCATTCATAATTCAATGATAATAGAAAGAACAAAAATACTTGATCCACTGTGAAATAAAAAGCTGTATGGGTAATCTTTATACTAGC
>NC_056733.1:1530064422-1530139422 GCF_019279795.1 Protopterus annectens
CCATTTGCAGGTGAAAACTATGCAAATATGGTGAATTTGTGATCCAGGAAGCTGGCAGTCTGCCGTGCAGGACTAGTGTAGTCTGCAGAAATGTACTTGGCTAGTAACCGAGTACATTTTTGCAAACTGCAAAATGGAGCCATGACAGGTCCAAATAAAAGGTGTATATTATGTTGAAAGCATGTCAATGGCCAAATATATGCCCAGTGGCATGGAAAACAATCGATTTTGGCTGTTTAAGCACTGGGCAGCGGCACGCAAATGGGATCAGGCCAAAAAAAAAAAAAAAAACTGAAGTAAGCATTGTATCCAAAATCACTATTTTGCCATTATACTCAATGTCAGGCAGAAGACAACATGGCCAGTGAATAGTGGTTGCTAAGGGGGAAGGCTTAGTGTGGGACTTGTAACTAGGCATTAGCAAGCAATCCTATGCAATGAGGGGAATGATACTGAATCCCAGATTCTCTCACATGGCTATCCTGCACACAATCGTGTCAGTGCAGAAAGACCATGGTGCAAGCCTAAGAGCTAGCTGACATCATAGAGGGGTGTGTCAGCCATACTGTAAGCTTACTGGAGCCCTGTGGCTTGGGTTTGCTCTGAGCTTAGCAGAGCTAAGCAAGGGGGTGTGTTTGAGGCTGCCTAGCACTCTTTACATTCCCTGAGCAGGTGTTTTAAAGGGAAAAAAAGTAAACCAGGAAATAGTAGCTCCGTGCACATCTGAGCATGGTGTTTGCATAGCGCGCCCCAGGGCTTAAACAGGAAGGCAATGGGAAGGGAAAACAGCAGTAGGAAGGTAATCAAGGGAAACTAGCATAGCAGGCAGGTGAAATTATCAGAATCAGCCAATTACACAGGCAGCAGACCAGCCCAGCACACCACTATAAACTATGCAGACACCTTTCCCTCTGTTTTTCCCACATACTCTGCATCACCAGTGTACACATGCAGGTAAATTTTACCAAACAAAAGCAACAAAATGATAGGTGCTGCAGCAGCTATCATAAATCAACATGTGGAAGAGGGTGAGGGTGGTGAGGATGGGAACGCTGTCAACCAACCCACAGTGAGGAGAAGGAGAAGAGTGTACAGACCCAGGGTAACCTACCAGGGGCTACATAAGCTGGAGATTGTGGAGCACTATAGGGTGGACAGGGACCTCCTACACCAAATTGTTGAGCTGTGCTGGCCACACCTCACACACAGAACCAGCAGAGGGGAACCCATCCCAGTGGATACCAAGGTAAGTGTAGGCCTAAGAATACTAGCCACAGGTATCTTCCAAAGGCCAACTGGGGATATCATGGGGATCTCACAGGCATCAGCATCCAGGGTACTCCTCCATTTCCTGGATGCCATGTCAGCACATGCCAGTGAACACGTATATTTCCACAACACCCTTGAGGCATTGGTCAGCAATATGCGTCTCTTCCACCAAATAGTAGAATACCCTGAGGTAGTGGGTGCTATAGACTGCACACACACATGCATCAAAACACCACCCGGTGAGTGGGGTAGGGTCTACATCAACAGCAAGGACTTCCCCTCTATCAACTGCCAGTTCATGTGTGATGCCCAGGGCATTATAATGAATGTGTGTGCTGGCTGCCCTGGAAGCTATCATGACACATCTGGCATCTGACACAGCTGTACCAGAGATTTGCCAATGGGGACATCCCTTACAGTCACCTAGTGGGGGATGCTAGTTACGCACTGGAGCTGTGGCTGATGACACCCATCAGAAATGCACACACACCTGAACAAGAACTCCATAATGAGGCACACGCACAGACCAGAATCATAATAGAGCATGTGTTTGGGATGCTAGAGTCATGGTTCTGGTGCTTGGACACATCCGGTGGAAACTTGCAGTACTCACCAGCTACATGTACCCAAATTGTCATCGTATGTGCCATGCTACACAATATGATCCTGTGGAAACAGCTGCAGCAGGAACAGCATGGGGCAGGGTCACACAGCCCCCCACCACTGCCAAGGCCAGCAGAGGCACAGAGTGACTCAGAGGAGGAACAACCTGAGCCTGCCCCAGTAGGCAGAAGGAGGCATGCCCAGTATGCCCAGCCCTTGGCAAAGAGGCAATGCATAGCACATACACTGACACAGTAGGGACCCAGGGAATGACACCTCTCTCTGACTCGCACATACAGTAAAAGGGATGCCAAACATGACACTACCTGTGCTTAACCATGTATACAGTGTGTACTATGTGCATTCGACATAGTCAGCCCTCCAGCACCATCCTCAGTACTGGAACAGCCAGAAGGTAAGTCACTCTTCCTACCAATTGCTGAATGGAGTAGCATGTGCTGTTACTTATTTCTATGGTATGAATGTGAGCATGCAAGGGAATCAGGTGGCTGAATGGGATGCCAGCAGATAATAGACACCTATAGTGGCAGCATGAGATCTGTAACAAATACTGGTGTCACCATAGTAGCCAGTACCCGACAAGGTGACAAAACTCACTGCAGGAAATGTGTTGGGCCACATGTATGTCCATAGGACACACACATGCCAGTCAGGGAGGCTCACATAGCCAACAACAGTCTCAGCCAGCAAGACTGGTGTAGATAAACACAAACAAAGGCTGTGCTAAGGCCTCTCATTGATGGCTATGGAGAACATCCCCCAAGACCTACACGGACAGACTACAACAGGTCAGGCAGTGGGATGTTAGTTCTGAAGAGTAAGAAGTCAGAAACTGAAATGTAGGTCAATCAAAACAAAGACCTGTTATACACTGATATGCCTCTAGTCAGTATGATAGGTTAGAATACAGAATGAAATGGAGTACCTGAAATACCAGTACAGTCATAGCAAATGTTTAAAAGTGTCAGGTGCGCCCCCACCAATCCTATGTAGAAATGTAGTAATAGTCAGGTGTGCCCCCCAATCCTATGTAGAACTGGAATCCTATGTAGAAATGTAGTAACAGTCAGGTGTGCCCCCCAATCCTATGTAGAATAGTAGTAACAGTGAAGTGTGCCTCCCCACTCCTATTTAGAAATGTAGTAACAGTCAGGTGTGCCCCCCAATCCTATGTAGAAATGTAGTAACAGTCAGGTGTGCCCCCTCAATCCTATGTAGAAATGTAATAACAATCAGGTGTGCCCCCCAATCCTGTGTAGAAATGTAGTAACAGTCAGGTGTGCCCCTCCCAATCCTATGCAGAAATGTAGTAACAGTCAGGTGTGCCCCCCAATCTTATGTAGACATGTAGTAACAGTCAGGTGTGCCACCCAATCCAATATAGAAATGTAGTAATAGTCAGGTGTGCCCCCCAATCCAATGTAGAAATGTAGTAATAGTCAGGTGTGCCCCCCAATCCTATGTGGAAATGTAGTAACAGTCAGGTGTGCCCCCCAATCCTATGTAGAAATGTAGTAACAGTCAAGTGTGGCCCCAATCCTATGTAGAAATGTAGTAACAGTCAGGTGTGCCCCCAATCCTATGTAGAAATGTAGTAACAGTCAGGTGTGCCCCCAATCCTATGTAGAAATGTAATAACAATCAGGTGTGCCCCCCCAATCTTATGTAGAAATGTAGTAACAGTCAGGTGTGCCCCCCCAATCCTATGTAGAAATATAGTAACATGTATGTGTAGGTATAATAACAGTGGAGCACAGATTACCTGAGCTGGCCAAGGTAGCAGGATAGATTGTAGCATGTGTACAATATGCAGGGCTGTGTGTTAGGCTGGTGTGTGTCGTATATTGTGTAAGAGTGGTCAGCATGGGTCAGTATGTATGCATGGTGAGGTTTGTCCTTTTGGCTATTGCCCAGTACTGCCGATGACAGGGCCAAGTTCTCACAACTGCAGTGCCAGACACAATGCTTCCCAGCAAAACACATTCCAGCAGTAAGCCATAGTAAACATTTGGAAGTAATATGTGTCACCATCTGAAAGATGGACATGGCGTGAATGTGGGCACAGACATACAAGCAGTACACAGGGGAAGTACCCCAGACAGACAGTGTATAATATGTAACTGTCAAATGGACACACCCTTGGGATTGTACATACAGGCTAGCAGCACATTATTTGGGCTTGTAGTAGGAAATACCGATGTCATCTGGCCAAACACTGGCTGACCACAAAGGTCATAGGAATGAAGTATTAAGAAACAGCTGATGTCACTGCACAAGCCAGCATAAGTGGAATGCCTCATGTTTATCTGTGAGTCAGATGCAAGTAGTGTCAATAGCACACATGCACACAGCTCACCCCACCACCACCCACAGGTACCTCTCCGGTCTTATCACTGCTGTTGGGAATGAGTACAATATGACCCCCACCTCTGTATGGCAATAGCTAAAGAATGCAGCATGCAGAACAGGTTTCCCATGCAGGTGTGTCCCTAGCTGTAACACACAGCTCCACACCACTGGATCAATAATGACAGAAAGTATTGTCATGAACACCTTGTACACCTACCCTTTCACCCTAAGGGAATATAGTGTATTGCAGTCTGGGACTGTAGGAGTGACAGAATGCAATGGCCTGCTACAGCTGGCCTGCATCACTACCAAATGGCCTACAGTCCTCTGCCAAAGGCCTGTGTCTCACCCATACTGCCAATGTATGTTATGGCATGGACTCCCAAATAACAACATAACACAGTCCACAGAACCCAAATGCAAGGCCATGAGGACATATCACAGTAGCATGCCCACCATGTCCTACTGCATGAACTGTTGGCAAACACCAAATTACTGCTGGGATGAGGTGATAACTATAGGGAACATATCAGATAATGTTTGCATAATGTATGGAAGAGGATAAAATAATGGGGGGGGGGTAGGAGCATGGGCAGCATGGAATGTGTGAAGTCCAAAACTCAGCTGTGTGCACATACTATCCCTGGCTGCAAACACAAGAATGGGTGGCTACAAACCTGCTTGTAAACCATAATGTGAAGGGGTAATGTCCAGAATTATGACCCCTGCCTCTGGGTAACCTGTCTGAATCTGTACAGCTGTGAGGTATGGCCACAGCAGGATATGGCCATACTGTCATGTCGATGGATATACAAGCATGGGATCCTCTGCCACCACTGTACTAAGGTGCTGAACCATTTACACAGACCCAGCAGCAAGTGTCTGCAGCTTCCTCTCTAGAATGGCATGATTGTGCAAGAATATGTAGGCTGCTGACCACAATACTGAACACAGCCACATTCACCCTGTGTTCCCCAGGATATCACGGCAAGCAAATATGTATACCTGACAGTATTTGATGACATAAAACATCACAGTGTAAAACAGTACATATGTCTGAATATCTCTGCTAACACCAGGACCATGTAGCAGAAGCAGCACAGACACAATTACCTACAGTAACGCACTATCCTTTGCCCATTTTGACCCCATATTGTCAACTGATCTACAGATATCCCATAGAAACAGTTTGCTAGCTGTAGGTGTAGAATACAAAAGTCTGTACTGGAGTACAATCTACCTGGAATGGATTCACACATTTAATACAGAAGGTTATACTGGGCATGCTCCCACACCTAAGAAATGAAGCCCATGTCTGGCAACAACAGTGGACCATACATATCTGACAGTTGCAGATGTTAGTGCATACACTCCTCAGTACACACCAGTCATGCTTTGCACACACCTTGGATAGGAATACACACATATATCCAAGGACAACACACTATAACAGGCCAAAAATACACATACATAAATGTGTGGAAGAGAGTGATAGTGGCAAAGAACCTCCCATCATGAGGCCTCTCCCACCCTGCACACATCCAATTGGCTAAAACCACATGTTGTGCAAATGTGAATCACCATAGACATTTGCCTCTGGTATCCCTCAGGACTATAGTGTCTGTGGTGCTTGTGCTGTGTAACATGATTGTACAAGTCAGTAGTCATCTTGCAGTTGTATACACGTACCTGTGGAATATAAACCTGTGTGTGCCTGAGTGTTGTGTGTCTGCCTCTAGATGAATGGGTTATGGCCCATGCACACACACACTGCACTCCCCATTGCCCTACTATGGCAAACTTGCTGACGTCTTCACCTTGAAATATACCTTTGGGGAAGGAGTAGCCCAGTAATCTCCATGGTGTGTCCTATAACTGCGCAATGTTGTAGTGTGATATACTAATTAGGGAGGAGTTCTATTCCCAGATATGGCAAGTATGATATGTTTGTGTGTTGGTTTGTCTGTGTAGGGTGCAATGCTTTTGAGACCATTCACAGTCATGTCAACCTCCATTACCCTATTTTAACAAGCCTGCTGATGTCATTCACTTTGAAATGCACCTTTGGGGAAAGAGTAGCGGAGTAATTTCCTTGGCACGTCCTATAACTGCGTAATGCTGTAGTGTGATATACTACTTGGGTAGGAGTTCTACTCCCACATATGGCAAGTATAAATGTGTGCATGTGTGTTTGTCTGTGAAGGGATCAAGGTTTTTTAAGCCAGTCACACTCACTACAATTTCAAATGCCCTACTATGGCAGGGGTGCTGATGTCATTCAGTTTACAATACACCTTAGGGGAAGGAGTAGCCCAGTAATCTCTGTGGTTTGTCCTATAACTGTATAATGCTGTAGTTTGGTATACTAGATAGGTAGGAGTTCTGTTCCCAGACATAGCAAGTATAAAAGTATGTGTGTGTGTGTTTGTTTGTCTGTGTAGGGATCAATGCTTTTTAGGCCAGTCACACTCACTATAATGTCAATTGCCCTACTTTGGCAGGGCTGCTGATATCACTGACTTTGAAATACAGCTTTGGGGAACAAGTAGCCCAGTCATCTCCATGGCGCGTCCTCTAACTGCATAATGCTGTAGTGTGATATGCTAGTTAGGTAGGAGTTCTATTTCCAGACATGGCAAATGTAGATGTTTGTTTGTCTGTGTAGGGAGAAATGCTGTTGAGGACATTTACAGTCACTACAACCTCCATTGCCCTACTTTGGCAAGCCTGCTGATGTCATTCTCTTTGAAATATACCTTTGGGGAAAGTGTAGCCCAGTAATCTCCATGGCACATCCTATAACTGTGTAATGCTGTAGCATGATATACTAATTAGGTAGGAGATATATTCCCAGACATGGCAAGTATAGATGTCTGTGTGTTTGTGTGTGTGTTTGTCTTTGTAGGGAGCAATGCTTTTGAGGCCATTCACACTCGCTACAACCTCCATTTCCCTTCTTTGGCAAGCCTGCTGATGTCATTCCCTTTAAAATACACCTATGGGGAAGAAGTAGCCCAATAATCTCTGTGGCGCATGTTATAACTGTGTAATGCTGCAGTGTGAGGTACTAGTTAGGTAGGAGTTCAAATCCCAAACATGACAACTGTGAGATTTGGTGTGTGTGTGTGTGTGTGTGTGTGTGTGTTTGTCATTCATATCCTGTGTGGAGGGGGCTGTGACTGTATAACAACTGGACTCATTGTGGAACAGGTTTTGCAAATTTCTTATATGGTGTGCCTATTATATGTCAAAATGCTTACCTTACAAGGATAACAGATGTCAAACAGCAGAGAGGCTGGGGTAGCCAATCTATACCCCTACATGTGACATCAAGGCCTGACGAACAATATAGGCAACCCTTGTATTACTCAGAGAACACTCTCAACCCATGTCTCATACACAAACACACTCAGCTAGGCAACAACTACTATGTTGGTATTTCCCTGCATATTGCCCATGGATGGTAGCCATGGTGTGATTGCAGTGGACTACAGAGGGCATGGAACCCTGTCTCATCCCTACAACAGGCACATAATTGCATACAGTGCTCCTTCACTATGTTCTCCACTGGACGCCTGCAACAACTGTAGAGCCAGCAAATGTAACTCACAAAGGACATACCATGCCTTATACACATGCACTGTATGGATAGATGCCACTGACACCAGGGGATATCTGTATCATGCTGTCAATGTATGTGCAGGGTCAACCTGGTAGCCATTGCCAGTTCTCACCACATGAGGCCAGGAATGGCACATCTGATGATAACAATCTGTGTACACATGCCCCAGACACCCCAGGTACACTTACACAAGTCACAGAATATGCATGTGGGATGTGTGCACATCCCAGACACCGTCCATGTCATAGACTATAGAACACATACATGGCAAGCATTGCACAGCACTGGTCAACCACAATAGTAACCTACATGACTGAATGGTGAATACAATACCCACCTGTGTGGGCCAATCCAGACACTACAACACTGAGCCACACAGCAGACCACTGTCATGTGGCCTAATGTCAAGATATACCCTTTACTTAGCCTTGTACAGCCTTCTGGCACAGTCAACCACTACACACCTGTGAAGCAATGCATCCATGCATGTCAGTACTGCCAACCTGTGTCTGTGTATGTGAGGAGTATAATAATGTGGACACCATTCACACTCACCACACCTCTCATTGGCCTACTGAAGCATGCCTTTTGATGTCAGACATCCTGGCATACCCTTTGCCCATATATCATCTTGATAACCCCAGTGGTGCATGTGATACCTGTGTTTTGCTGTATTGTAGGACACTAGCTTGTTAGAAAGTCTAAGCTTGACCCTGCCAACTGCAATAATGTGTGTGAGTCCCTGAGAGGGTGTGGCTGTGTCGACCTTGACACCTGTTCATGTGGACAGGCACGTGTACTACACCTACCTTATCCCTCCTTTATCACTGTTGCAGATGTCACTCACAACGAATATACCTTTGGACAGCTCCCCAACATATAACCTCTGTGGTGCATGCAATAACTGCATAGACATGTGATAGCAATACATAGTCAGGCAGGGGTTTGAAACCCCGTACTGGTAAGTCTGTGACACAAACATGCTTAGGTTTTACTCCCTCACCCCCTCTGTGTCTTACTTTGTCTCTGTCTGTTTCACTCCCTCTCTGGTGGATGTGGAGAAGTACACCTGCTTTGCTTAGGCAGCAGCTTGTGTTTTGTAAGGGATGCTCATGATCAGCTTGTGGCCTCTGCATGAATTGCAGTCCCCCACTAGCTTATTGCATATGGGACAGCTGTGGTAACATTCCCATAGCTAATTGCATGGGAAGATACTCCTATGACTAGGAACATCATGAGGGTGTTGGCCCTTTTCATTCACTGTGAGCAGGACTTCATGTCGGTGTTTGGCAAACAGCATCACAGATTGTAGTTGGATATACCTCTAACAACATGCACTGTGGAGACAGGCCAACAAACAGGAGGGGGTGTTCCAGACATGACTACAGAATGTAAGTGTTGCTCTTCGGCCTTTGGAGTAATATTGAGTTAACAGGGTTTGTGTGGATATGGCTGATCTACATGATTTAATATCTGCCATGACAGTGTTATGTGTTTGAGGAAACACTCACCTCTAGGGTTATCTGCAGACTGGCCAGTGTTTGGAGTCATATGTGTCTTGTGTTACTCACAGTTCACCTATCTTAGGACTGCAGAAGCACAGTCTGAGGATTGCAGTCAGTACATGGTGACAGCCATGAGAGTTACTGACTTCATATCCCTCATAGGACATATCTCACAACAAACCCTGTTACAACAGTAAATGTATGAGTGTATCACAGCAACATGCCAATATTGGCCCAGTGTGTGTGGCTCCAGCCACAAGTCTGTCAACCTTTGTACATATGTCATGCAGTAAGAGGTGCATATGTTCTGTACACCATTATGTATTTTTTTAAAACGTATTTTTTGGTTTTAACATACAACCAATAAAACATAGTAATTTATACAAGCAGTTAACAAATAGAACATGTTAACATTCATAAAACAACAAAAGTATTTACAAACACATCCACAGGTTAATACATCATCTAACATAACTATAATACATTATAAAGGTTCCAAGTCTTTTTTAACAAACTTTGTAAAGTATCCCACATATTATAACTGGTTGTTTCCCTAGAAGTTCTTGACTTAATAGTCATTAGTTCCATTTGACATACCTCTATCAAAACATTTTTAAACTCATTAAAAGAAGGAGGGGTATCTGGTATCCAATTTCTAGCTATAATCTTTCTAACCACTGCTAGAATTGACCATAATAGGGGAAGTTTAACCTTTTTAACACATTTTGTTATGGGGGTATTGAAGAGGATTAGTGATTTAGATATTGTAAAATTATCTGTAAAAGGAGCCTGTAGAAAATTGTTAATTGATGTCCAATATTCCTTCAGTTTTATGCAATCATGGAACATATGTGCCCAGTTAGCATTTATTTCTGTGGTACATCTCTTACATATGTTATCTTTTTTATTAATTTTGCTCATTATTAGAGGAGTTTAGAAGGACCTGTGTAAGAATTTCCAGGCATAAAGTTTCCATTTAATTGAGGAAGTTGTTTTAGAAGCTGATTCCAGTATATGAGTTTTATCTTGTTGTTCTGGGGGTTCTCTATTTATGGAATTGAAGTAGTTCCAGTAATTTTCTGGTCAGTTGATAATTTTGTGTATGTGAGAAAGCTTGCCTTTATCTGAAACCTTCTGTTGTAGATTTAGTATCATGTAATTTATTGGAACAGATTATTTAGTTATCGGTGTTATCAAGTCTAGTTTATTAGAAAGATATTGTCTGAAAGCCTGCATCTCTAACCAACAAGTTTCATCCAAATCAAATTCTTGAGTTAAAAAATCTAGATTTTTAACTTTATTATCCTGCAGCATCTGATGCCAGTACATTAAATTATTTTGCCCGAATAGTAAGGTTTTATCAGGTTTAGATGATAAGAGTATACCTTGTGTATAAGTCTTGGGAAATAAAATGAAGATCCATTCCTTATATTTGGGATGTTTATATATAAAGTTACGAAAAGTAATAATAATATTGACTGGGTAATTTGATGTGTGTCTCGGTGTTATGGGTACAGTGCAACATTCTTTGAGTATCCATAATATGGGATTATTTATAATGATATTTTTGTGTGTTAGTGGTATACTAGTTAATTCTATGACTACTAATTCCCAATATTTTTTCCACTTCACAGCATATGAATTATTAATTAGTAGAGATACAGTTTTGATAACAGAGGATATAGAGTATAGATCAAAATCAGGAAAGGCTATACCTCCTTGGGACCAATTATTGATATGTGTCCTTAATGCCAATCTAGGTCTATGAGGTTCCCAAAAGAATTTCGCCATTAATGTGTTTAATTTTTTAATGATTGTTTTGGTAGGTGGGAGTAGTATTGATTGTATATAATGTCTTCGAGAATATAATTATTTTTATAATTGTAAGTCTTTCTTCAATAGGATATTATTCCAACTTTTAAACAGGGTTTGCATGATTTCAAGACATTTATTACAGTTATATTGAATAATTGATGTAATATCTCTTGCTAAGATAATTTCTAGATAAGTTATATGACCTGAATTTGGTAAATATTTAGGATAAATTTTTTTTAAAATATTTTTTCCTAAATGTATTAGCAGAATCTTTGTTTTTTCTTCATTAAACGTCAGACCTGAGATTAAAGTCTTCCATTGTGTCAAATAATGACTGTAAGGAAGAGTTGTTTCCTGTTGATGTAATTAATACATCATCAGCAAAAAGCAGAATTTTAGATACTGTGTTTTCATTTATTTTAAATCCTTCTATGTCATTATTATTTCTAATTAAATTTGCCCAGGGCTCCATTATTAGGGTAAATAATAAAGGGGGAAGTGGACATCCCTGTTTAGCTCCTTTCAATATAGGTATCCTTTGAGAGACATATGTGCCAATTTTTATGTATGCCAGTGCTCCTTTATATATATTTTCAATCAGATTTACGAATGCATCAGATAATTTTGTATACCTTAATAAGATAAACAAGTAGTCCCAGCTCACAGAGTCAAAGGCTGAGTTTATGTCAAGGCTAATTAGTGTCAGATCCTTCTTATTTTTCTATTAAAGTTAACATTCTTCTTATGTTGTCAGAAGTATTTCTATTTATAATAAAGCCTGTTTGATTTATGCCAATAATGTTTGGAAGAATTGTCTTTAATCTGTCAGCAAATATGTTCATAAACATCTTGTAGTCAACATTGAGCAGTGAGATGGGCCTATACGATGAGCATCTTGTATGGCCTTTATTGGATTTAAGAACTGGTGAGATAAAAGTGTATTTCCAAGATGGGGGGGATAGTAAATTCAGTCTGAGCTGCCAGGAAAACATTATGTATTAATGTGTGGACATTTTTAGAGAATATTTTGTAAATCTTGGGAATTATACCATCGTTACCTGGTGCTTTGTTTAACTTGAGTTTGTTTATTTGAGTGACAATGTTTGTATATGAGATGCTCTTATCCAATGACTCAATCTGTTGTTTATTAAGTTTATTGTCCATGTATGTGGTAATGAATTTTTTATTTTATCTTTTAGGTCCATATTAACTCTGTCATTGTTTATTTTATGAAAGTCATCTTTAAACTCATCAAGAATTTCTGATAAATTAGAAACATTTTTCCCCAAGGAAAAAAAATCTCTTTGATATGATTTTGTTTGTCTTTTTGTTTTAATTTTAAGTTTATTTAAATATTTGGGATTTATTGAATATGTTAGGAATTTATATTTCTCTAGGGTTATTTTGATTTTGTGATTTAAAATGTCTTTGTACTTCTCATTTAACTTATTTATTTATTCTATAATATTTTTATTTGTGATATCTCCCTTACTATTGAGCTTAAAAGTCTCTAGCTTATTATATATGTCTAGATGATCCATGTCCTATGTTTTCCTTTTATTATTATACAAAAAATGGTCCAGGCCACCAATAAAGGCAATAAACTTTTATATAAATATACAGATGAGCGCTTTCGTCTTGAAGCAAGACTTATTCAGGTAAAACAGCACAAGTGCTACACATAGTTTATATAGCTATTACAATTACTATTAATTACAATTTAAAGCACCACACCCAAATAGTCAAATATATGAGTTAAAATATATGAAATATGTGTGTACATATACATTAGTGTATGACGCTATACCATCTTATAATACAATATACAAATACAACAATATACAAATATATTAACAAAAAAATTTTTTCCTTACTTACTTCTAAAGAAATATATATGAAGGAATAGTCAAACTCTGACTGCTTTAGCTGTCACCACTGGTTTGATGCTAACATATTCATTAAGACCAGGTGGAATATTTGCCTTCAACCTCAACTGCCATTTCAATTCTCTATTTAACAATATATTTTTCATATTACCACCCCTAAGATTGCTTTTAATAACATCAATAATGGCAAATTTAAAACCACAAAAAGATGAACAAGAAACTGTATGCTTGGACAAGGCACTAGTATCTTTTCCAGTCCGTATGTCATACATGTGCTCATACATTCTATCTTTCAATGCTCTTTCTGTTTTTCCTATATAGAATGCAGAGCACTTTACAGATACGGCCAGATAAACTAACATCTTGGTGTTGCAGTTACCTCTACAAAATTTTACAACACTATTAAGTACATTGTTCAAACATATACAATCATCCTTTAAAATGTAAGGACATTGACTACAATTGCCACAAGAACTCGTGGCCTTTTTTATTATTTTAACATTACTATCCACATTTTCAAACATCCTTTTGAAGTTTTTTCCTGTCCTAAAAATGAAAGTGGGTTTGGGCCATACAACATAGTACAAATCCTTATTAGTTTTGAGCACACTCCAGTTAGCTCTAACTATTTGAGTAAAAATATCTGAAAACAAATTAAACTCCGTGACACAGGCCTCATGAAAATTTTTATCTGTATTTTGTTTCACTGCATTAATAAAAGGTTGACCCAGCAATGCCTTGTATTTCGTACCCCAACCCTTGTACACTTCATCCAATACCTCATACACTAATTCTCTGGGGTACCCTCTTTCTAAAAATTTTTTACCCCAAAAAATAAATTCTCCCATTAAATCATTGAATTCAGAAGTCATCCTAGCTACTCTTACTGCTTGTCTCTTAATAAGACTTCTTTTTTTAAATAAAAGATGGTGGCTAGCATAATGCAGGTAGCTGTTACACCAGGTGTTTTTACGATAAATCCTGGACTTAAAACCTTTTTGGGTTTTCGAAATAGTGATGTCAAGATAATTCACACTAACATCACAGCATGTGTGTGTAAATGTGAGAAAACTAGTACTGGTGTTTAAATGTTGCATAAACAACTCCAAGCTATCCATAGTCCCTTCCCATAACACAAAATTATTGTGAAGAAATCTTAAATATAACCTAATATTTTCTTGGAAAGGGCTATTGAACACGTACCTGTTCTCCCATTCTAACATCACTAAATTCACATACATGGGGGCACAAGCTGCCCCCATAGCTACCCCACTAATCTGCTGAAAATACTCTCCCTGAAAGCCTATGTAATTGTTATCAAGTATGACCTCCATAAGCTCCAATATTAAGAAAATGTGATCTTTGGATAAAGATGAATATTTGTTAACACTGTCACTAAAAAACTCATGTCCTTCACGCCGTGGAATGCAGGTAAATAAATCTTTAACATCAATAGTAAGAAAACTACAATTTTCACTCCACAAGTGATTAGTCAATTTACTAAGAAATTCCCAAGAATTCTTAATAAGATGTTTAGTTTTGACTACAATTTATTTAATAAAATAATCAACATATACTGCTAAAGGATGAGTTTTAGAGTTTCTAGCAGTCACAATAGGCCCAAAAAGTAGGTTCCATTATAGATTTGTGTACTTTGGCAACCCTAAAAAAATTTGGAATGATAGGATTAAGTTGTCTCAAATACTGATAAGTTTTACTATCTATTCTGTTTTCCACCAAATATTCCTCCAAAAGAGAATCAGTTCTCCTATAGGCAATATGAATTTCGTTAATAGAAACAGGGGAATAAGTAGTATTGTCAAGCAAAATGTTGGTAATTGCATTATTATATTCTTCAATACCATACAAAACTACCCCTCCACCGTTATCAGGCTTCATAATACGAAAGTCTCCCTGTGACTGCAGATCATTAAGTAGTTTCTCCTCTACCTCACTAAGATTATGATGTCCTGCAGTCTATCTATTCCTTGTGTATGCTTCATATGTTTCCTCTGTAACATTTTTTTCAAACATCATTAAAGCCGGGTGAAGGGGTGGATTGAAGGTACTACTTCAGACTAGGCCCTTATTTCCATCATAGTTGTCATCTTCGTTTTTTTTACAAACCATGTTTAAATTTAACTTCCTAAGATATAATTTAAAGTCAACCAAAAGGTTGGCTAAGTCACCATAATTTGACTTAACGAACTTAAATCCTTTAGAAAAAAGATTAAAATGCTGCTTTCCCAAAGTACAAGTGGTGTAATTAAAAATCTTAAATCCTTTGTATTCGGACACAGTACCCTCAGTGCCCTCCACTACCACTATTTCCCCTTCTTCCCCACCTTCCTCCATCTGGAATTGTTCCCATAATAACTGGATGGATGACCTAGATCCGAAGGATATCTGGTTTTGTTGGCCAACCATTCTGACCTCCTTGGTACTAAAAAATGATCATGGGGCTCAGAGAATGAATCTAGTTCATTTAGAGGTCTATTAATAGTTCCTTCCAGCGGTATGTCCCTATCATGGATATTCACCCTCTGCTCTACAGATGAACCAGTCATACCATGTTTGTTAGTATGAAAGGTCTCATTCACCTTGATCATATGTTTTAAATTGTTAAAAAGACCTGGATATACTTTACCAGTATTGTATTGTTGCTTATCCCTCAAAATCTTTTTCTGCTTCTTATCCTTAGGTCAAATTTCAAAAGCTTATATATATGTTAGGGTATGGTTATTCTTGTTGTCTGATAAAGTCTGTTTTGTAGACGAAAAACACAATGTTCCGTCAAGCGTTTAACGTTGTATGTGTATTAAATAAACTGTATATCCTAGAGCTGTCCGGTGTTCGGTTTCTCCTCGATACAGTGCTTTGTGGTTGCTTACTAGTTTTTGTTTTTGCACTGTTCTTCACCTGGTGGTTTATGTGTCGTATCACATTCACCAGCCAAACCTGGTCTATATTTGCTGCTAAGTCCTTGCTGAATACCTCTTCCCTCTGTCTCAATCCCACCATTGCTCGTAACCTCAGAGCGTGGAGACAACGTGGTAGGTGCCGCTGTAACATCCGAAATGCAAGAAGGCAAAGAACCCGGTAATATGGCTCCACCTATTGGCTCGTTTTGGCTTAGCAGATCTATAAGCCTAGTTAAATCCCCCTTCAAAGCTGCCACTTCTGCATGAACCTTAGTAACCTCTCGTTGTGTTCTGGCCTTGCATCCAGGGCTGAAAAGTTCACCATCCGCAATAAATATTTTTTGTGAAGTTTTTTTATTGTGAGTTTGGACTTTTAGTTGAGTTAATTAGGCAGGAATTCTTCTAATCTGGGTATTGTATGTTACATTTACCATAAGTTCAAAAGTGATAGAATTATGGTCCAATATTGGGTAGAAAATGACCATAGATTTAGATAAATCTTTTACAAGTTGGTTAGAGATCAGAATTCTATCTATTCTAGAGTAAGACTTGTGTCTTCTGTTGGAATAAAAAGTATATGGCAGTGACTTAGTATCAGCTTGATTATTAATGTTATTCAATGATATAAGTTACTAAAGTTTTTTAGATGTTTTGCACTAGCTGCAATTTTCTTCTTCCCAAGGGTAGTTGTATCATTATCCTATAGAGTACAACTGAAATCACCTGCTAATATGATGTCTCCTTTAGAGTGGAGTACTATTTGATTGAAATGCTGTTTCACTGTGGTAATACCTATGCCTGGTATCCAATATATGTTGATAAATGTAAAAATCTTTCTATTAATCTGTACTGTAACAATGCAAAACATTCCCTTGTCATCCTTGTATGTTTTAATAATTTTGGGAATAGGTATGGATTTGTTCCACAGGATAGCTACCCCCCCTTTTCTCTGTGTATGTTCCGAGCTGACTAAAGTAATGTAATTGTTGGTTTCTAGTTTATCTATGTCTTTTTTAAGAAGATGAGTTTCCTGAAGAAATATTAGGTTAGGTCTATGCAGGTTAAGATATCTGATTAAACTTCTCCTCTTAAATGGGTTATTTAACCCATTAATGTTTAGGGGGATCCCTCTCAAGGTTGTCATTTGACATATATAGCATAAGGCAAAATATGTTTAGTTTATAATTTTTTATACATATTAGTAAGCTATTTCCTCCTATAGATGTTAAATTAATCAAGGCTTTGACTTGTGAAGTATCTGTAAGAATATGTGGGACTTAAATTAATGATTATGAGATATGATGTGGATGTCAGAACTGTAATCATACTGTAACAATAATCAAATAAAATATTGTTAGGATTGAACTTTGCACCCAGCCTGGAGTTATAAATTCCAAATTCGAGTAGTTGCAACTACTCGAGTTACCTCTCTAACTATAAGAGCAGAACTCTAACAGCTACCACCTAATGTCATATATATAGTAAAACCTTCAAAACTAAAGTTAAACTCATCTGTATTACTATGTATTATAAAAGAAATTATACAGTTTATACACTTATTTCTTAGTATCTGTCAAGATTTCATTAAAAACTTCTTGATATCATATCTTTAGAACGAGAAAGAACAATTTAAGCTAACAGTAACATTGTATATATCAGAATAATAGATCATTGAAACTTTTCATTGACTTGTTTGTATGAACATATATAGATATTAGAAACAGACCCTGGGATTCATAAATCTTGCGCCAGGCACAGGCATAGTGTCGGTGATCTAACACCAAATATGGCCGCCGAGCGATTCAGGTACGAGCTGTTTCCACATGCACTACCAGTGTATGCTACGCCCACACAACTCCTGAGCCCTGTATGCTAATTACCCCATGTGCAGCAGTGTAGCATGCAAATGAAGGTATGTAGCAATTCAGGAAGTGGTGCAGGCGTAGTGTAAGCAAGCAGAAATGTAAACCGTAGAAAACGGTTTACATTTCTGCAAACATAAAATCGGAGCCATGACAGCTGACCAAACACATGTATTATAATGTTAATATATGCCGATGGCTAAATATATATCCATTGGCATAAAAAAAATGTACAAAATATAAAATTAACATTTAATATATATAGTCGCACTATCGTGACGTGATTAAGTGCAGGGCAGCGGTGCGCAAAGGGGATTGTAAGGAATATATAAAAATATAGAATAAAACCGCAATGAAACACATATCATAATTTACCCATAATAGTCAACAGCAGGCATGCTACACCATACTCATGGCACAAAGGTTTCTAAGGGGCAGTGACAGTGTTATGAGCAGTAGCTAGGAATTAGTAGGCAATGCCATGCAAATGAGAGGAGTGATAGTGAATCACAGATTTCCTGCTGGTGTAATGATGCACAAAACAGCATAGCGTTATAACACCGTGGTGAGCCCTTGAGATAAAGATGACATCAAGAGAGGGGTATGTTGCCATTGCTGTAAGCACATTGGAGCATTGCTAAACCAGTCTGCCCCTAGCTAGGCAAAGCTGCAGGATAGGGGTGTGCCAAATTGCCCATAGCTATGCTTAGCTGAGAGTACACAAGGTAACCGAGTATGCATGTGAACAGAGATGAAAATGCGTGTAAAACCGGTAAACAGGTATGCGCATCGCACACTGCAGTTGAAATAGGAAGGATATAGGAGAGGAATAAGGAAATGCTGCACCAGTGAAATTGGAGTACAAATGACTAATTAACACCTAGGAGCCTACAGTGGGCCACTGACAACAGCTAACAAGGTTGCAAGCAGCTACCTGCAGAACAGGGAAGGGGAGGGGCTGTACTGCAAAGAAAACAGCAAAGTGTCAAAGCAGAACAAAGACGATATGCAGTATATCAGCTGCAAGGCACAATTCACCATGACTGGGTAGGGAAAGTACAAAACAAGAAAGACGGCAGGTG
Organism: Protopterus annectens; assembly: GCF_019279795.1. Lineage (NCBI taxonomy): Eukaryota > Metazoa > Chordata > Ceratodontiformes > Protopteridae > Protopterus > Protopterus annectens. The sequence goes on from NC_056733.1 coordinate 1,530,083,358, forward strand.
GATACATGCCTGATAATGGGAGGGGATCAAGGTTTAAAAGTGAATTAAAGGGCAACAGAGTAATCAAAGCAGACAAGTAGATCTCCACAGTAAAGGCCCCACACTTGCAGTACTCATTGCAAAACCCATAATTAAGACACGCAGCAGCTGGAATAGTTCATACACACCCACTTACATCAACAACATCTATAGCACAATACTATAAAGTTTGAAAGCACCTCACACACATTTGTGTATTCCCATACACTCTGCACCAGTGGTGTATACATACAGGGAGCTTTTATCATGTACATGTTAGGAGCTGCCATAGGTTTGATCCACCAGCATGTGTTGGAGACTGAAGGTGGTGTGGAGGATGATGCACATGACCACTGCAGGCATCAGTGGAGGAGGAGAGTGTTCAGACCCAGGCTAACCTACCAGGGGCTACATGATCTGGAAATAGTAAAGCATTACAGGGTGGACAGGGACACCCTACAGCAACTTGTGGACTGTGCTGGCCATGCCTCAGAGCCAGAACAAACAGAGGGGAACCCATCTCAGTGGATACGAAGGTATGTGTAAGCCTGAGAATACTAGCTACAGGTACCTTTCAAAGACAAACTGGGGATATCATGGGTATCTCACAGGCATCAGCATCCAGGGTACTACACTATTTCCTGGATGTCATGTTACCACATGCCAATGAGTACATATACTAGCCCTGAAAACAGGAGTAGTTGGCCAGCAATATGCGTCTCTTCCACCGTGTGACAAAATACCCGGAGGAACTGGGTGCAATAGACTGCACGCACATACACATCAAGTCACCACCCGGTGAGCAGGGAAGGTGCTACATAAACTGCAAGGGATACCCCTGCATCAACTGCCAGGTCGTGTGCAATGCCCAGGGCATTATCATGGATGTGTGTGCTGGCAGCCCTGGAAGCTATCACAACTCCCACATCTGGCATACCTCACAGCTGTATTAGTTATTTGCTGGGGGGGCATCCCAAATGGCCACCTGGTGGGGGATGCTGGCTATGCACTAGAACCGTGGATGATGACTCCCATCAGAAATGCCCACACACCCATGCAGGAATACCATAATGAGGTACACGCACAAACCAGAATCATCATAGAGCATGTGTTTGGGATACTGAAATCACGGTTCTGCTGCTTTGACATATCTGGTGGAGCCTTGCAGTACTCTCCAGGCACATGTGCCCACATCTTCATAATGTGTGCCATGCTACACATTATGGTCCTGTGGAAACAGCTATAGTAGGGACAAAGTGGTGAAGGCCCTCACAGCCCACCACCATTGCCAAGGGCCCCACAGGCACAGAGGTACTCAGACCATGGACACCCTGAGCCAGCCCCAGTAGGCAGACAGAGGTGTGCCCAGTATGCCCATGCCTTGGCAAAAAGGGAACGTATAGCACACACACTGACAGTGTAAGCACCTAGGGACTGACACCCTTCTCCACCTGCACACACAGTAAAAATGGATGGCGCACACACACGACTACTTGTAAATTGTCATGTATAGGCAGTCTACTGTGTGCATCCAACATAGGCAGCCCTCAACTATTGTACACACAACAGCCAGTGGCACAAGGTAAATCAACACCTGAACAGTAAACTAAGCTATCAGCATATGCAGATACTGTATGTATAGATTCATATGTAGGTACTTGGCCAACTGCCAGAGGCCATTCATAAGGCCAGCCAAAATGTGTCAGCATTTACCACCTCATTGAGGCATTAACCATCCCTCTGTGGAGCAGAGCCAATGGTGGGATCCCAGGGGTGCATCTATTGTTCCCCATCCACCCTTCAAGGTTTCTCTTTGCAGAGTGTTAGTGAGGGGCTCTGTAAAATGTAGTTAGGGATGTTGTTCCAAAGTATGGGGAGTGTCTGTGGCAGGAAGCTGTCCCTCCAGCATCTTCTGGTTATTGTTGTGGCAAGGTCAGCTCACTGCACTGTGTGGCTCACTGTGACATGGATTCCCATAGGTGCAGCATATCCATCAAGCCAGAGTTTGACATGGCTGTGTTGGTCAGTGGAGATCATCTCTGGGTAAACGAGATGCCACTGAGTAAAGCAGGAGTTTATTCAGTCTGGCTGTATAGGCCATATGTTGGAGGCCAGTATTCCCCTTGGTAAGGTACATTCGAGGACCTCCCACCTGTTGGACGTGTCCTCTGAGGTACATCCCACATGGATTATTATACCCTATGACAGGACTGATGAGTGATGAGTAAAAGGGCACTATAACCCCAGTATGTCTCGATAGGAATCCTTTAGTAGTCAGATGGCCTACATAGAAGGATGTCCTAACTATTGTGGAAGATATGATTGTCACAGGGGAGATAACTATATACCTTAGTCCCCAGATACCCCAATACCTCATGTGTATTAAAGTGGCTGCCACTCATGTGTTAATATGTGGGTGCCAATTCCACAATGGAATGACCATGCAGTTAGTGGGACTTGGCTTCAGGCCATGTCAGTGGCACCCTGTGACATTCTCTGTGAGGCCCCCTGAGGGATGTCCGTGTCAGCTGGACTATCAGTCATGGCTCCCAGTTTGCAGTCATTGCCAAACATGGTCTGCTGTAGTCTACCTGTGTTTGCCTGCACATCTGAGATGTATATGCCAAACAGCAGGGCTCCCAGGACTGAGTCCTGTGGGAAACCAGTCATGACTATTCAAGAATTGGACATGGAGACCACTAGTCGTATCATGTGGGTTGTGTGTGTACGTCTGTTGGCAATCTAACCTGTGATGTATGGGTGAATGTACAGGCTGGTGTGTTTATCAATAATACCTGAGTGGGGCATGGTGTCAAAAGCCTTGGTGAGGTCCAGGTAGTATGTGTGAACCACCTCCCCTGTCATCTAACGTCTTGGTGACTGTATGTAAGACATAAAACAGGTTCAGTAGGCATGAACTGCAGTCAACCAAGCTGACCTGGGTTGGGTCACGTGCCCGAAGGTTACCAATGTCATTGTTAATGAGTGTCATGAGGATGCGAACCATACCATTGCAGACCAGGTTAGTCAGGCTTATGGGGTGGTAGTTACCATGGTCAGTTGTGATTTCCCCGTGATAGAGTGGAATAACCATTGCCACAAGCGATTGTATGGGCATGTAGCCTGTGGAGAGGCTGAGGTAGGAATGCATAATTAGTTGGGGGGCAGGTTGCCATGTACAGTTTGCAAGATGCAGTCTGGATAAACATCTGACTCCATTGATGCTGTGTTCTACTGTAAGAGAGGGTCATTTGCACCTGTGTGTCTCTGATGGTTGGGATACTGTACCTTACGGGTAGTGCTGTGGGCTCTTTAGGGGATGAAGTATGCACCAAATGTATCTGCAAGGATGTTGGCGATATCAGTAGGGTCAGCATATTCTGTGCTATATTTCACTGGCACAGTGCAAATCTGTATGTCACCACATAGATCCTTGACATAGCCAAAGAAGGCTTTGTGGTAATCTTTCAAATCCTTGCATATTCTCCTGCTGTTAGCCTTGGATGATGTCATGAGGGACCTACGTATCATACTAATAGTGGTCAAGGATGTCTGCCCTCTGAGGGATTTTCTGTGTGTCTGGAACACTGTCCTACATCTGTAGTATAGCCTGTTTATTGCAGAGGTCCACCAGACTGGTGTCCTTGTCTAGGAGGAGTGAGTCTTGGTTTACCAGCGATGGCACAATCCATACATCCATGTAGGTGCTTATAGACTGCATTTGTAAATCTGTCTGTATCTGGAGCAGTGATTCCCCTTAGCGTGGGGGCTGTGAAACCCCCCCACTGCTGTCACTTGTAGTGTAAATTTAGCTGTAGGAAAGGTATACACTGTGGTATCTATGGGTGGGGGAGATGATAGGGTGTGGAAACAGTAAATAGTTCATGGTCAGATCTAACCAGTGACCAGTAAACCTCCACTGTGGTGCACCCATTGCCCATGTTGGTGATGACCACATCTAGTAGCTTCCACCCCACTTTAGGGAGGTTACTACCTGATACAGGGCATATGAGGTGATACATTGCAGGAAGCGCTGGTCCCAGAAGTGAGTACAGGAGCACGTTTCCCAGTTAATGGTATGGTAGTTGACATCGACCAATGCCAGGGTATATGTTAGTACTGTCATGTTCTCCACTGTCTCCAGGTAGGTGGAGGTCCTGGGTCATGGAGGGTGATCCATAGCAGGCCACATTCAACATTGCTGTTGTGGCTGATGTTAGCTGTACATGGATGATCACAGAGGTATCATGCTGCTCCACTAACCTAGAGGTGTAGGCATCCCTGATGAATATGGATACAGCCCCACCATGTCTATCAGACCATGTTCTGTGGCTGAAATGTGTGGTATGGGTTGTAGTCTGGTAGTGCTGGTGTGCTCTCAGCAGCCTTAAGACAGATTGCAGTTAATGCACGGATGTTGATGTTGTCCATCCTGAGGAGTGCTGTGAGTGCATGCATGTTGTGATCACAACCCCTGGTGTTGAGTAGCATAAACCACATTGAATCTGCTATTGTGCTGTTTACGGAGCTGGTATTCACCTTCTGGACTCTCCTAAATAAGGCACCATGGGGGTGCCAATAGCCTTGGTCAGTATTCCAAAGTGTAAGGCAGACACATAGGCCGGTATGGTATCATTGCATGCATGTTCCCCATCTGTGCTTGATTTTCATCTCCCTTGTAGGTAACCTAGTGGTAAGCAATAGAAAGCCGTAACCTTATACAAGTCTTCTAGCTTCCAAGATAGGCATTTGGAGTGACTAAGTATCTGTGTTCGGTATGTTTGTGCTGTACTCAACTGTTTCCTGACTACATGGTGAGTTCACAGTGTATATTGTGATCTGAAGGTCTGTTTATTCGCATATTATGGCTGTGATGGCCTGCACATTAGAGGTGCACAGATAGCCTACTATCTATCTGCCCAAGGGCAATTAGAAGCATAGCAACAGTGTGTTGGCCTTCCCCGCATCATTGATGAAGTAACTGATCCTCTGTCAAGCATAGCGAATGAAGCAATCCCAGGCAGAGTTGCAGGAAGCTGTTGAAGACTGGGGTTGTGGAGGGTGATAGGGGCACTTAATGATCTAAAAAGGGCATGTTAATGTGGCAGTTCAACACCATTTAATCCCCCTAACAGGTCTTGCAGCTATCAAACTGGACACGCTACCCCACCCCCTGGCTGTATGGTTCCGGGACACATGGTCCCAGGGGTGTATAGTCTGTTACCCATTCACACAACAAGGTTTCCCTTGAAGTGTGTCAGTGAGAGGCTATGCCTAATGTAGTTAGGAATATAATGTATTGTCTCATAGTACTTTTGCTATATGTTATGTCATGAGTACGTGAAGCTCAGTGAGTTTTGGGGCTACCACCCTTTACTTAGCCTAGCTTACACATAGAAACCATCTAAATAGGAAATAGGTGGAAGCAACGTTAATATCAACAGCGTAATGGTTACAGCATCCACATAGTATCTGTGCATTCAAGGTTACAATCCAGATAAAGGCAGGGATGTTTATCATGTGCAAATGTATACCTTAACCACAGCTTGCATATATAGATAGTAATCGTCTGTATAATAAACATTCAAATCACCCATATAAACCCATGTGTGCAGGAGAGTACAGTCAACAGAGAATGTAATGTCATGACAGCACATAGTGAGATGTTATGTCACTGACAGGTATATATCCGTAGTAGTTAGCGGATGTGACCGTGTTTTCATGCACAGGTTATACGTCACAACTTTTGTTTAACTGTGTTTATTTATTTATTTATGTATTTATTTATATTTGTTGACCGGAAATGTCCGACTGGACGTAGGTCCATTTTCAATGGAGGCCCGGGGAGAAAAGCTCCACAGTTAAAATAAACAGACAGTAGTTACATTGGACTACAAAGTGATTAACAACTTACATAGCAATTACTTACAACATATTTACAGATGAAGAACATAGTACATCAGTAGACAACTAGAATCTTTATCTGTGAAGTACATAACAGGGATTAACAAATGTTACAAGAAGAAGTTCCTGCTGTATAATAAGTACTGGCTTATGAGCATCTGAGCTTGCTATAATCAAGGTAGATAGTGGAGTGGAAAGAAAGGTAGTGGGTGGATGGGGAGGGTGATATTAGAGTGGGAGTTGCAAGGGCATAGCCAGCATGTTTTTAGGTGCGCTTTTAGTAAAGTTTTGAAGTGGGTGCATGATGGTATGGATGTAATTGTGGGTGGGAGGGAGTTCCATAATTTGGTTATGGTGCAAGAGAATAGTGCTTCACCAGCAGAGTTATTGGCTTTAGTGATCTGCAAGTGATTTTTGTTGCTGGATCTTAGTGGTATGGTGGTGCGATAGGGTTGGGGTAGATTCTGGAGGGATGGGACATTTAGTGGGTGATTTACTAGTTTGTGGGTGAGTGAGAGTTGATACCATTGAAGGAGGTGAGGGAGTTCAAGCCAGCCCAGTTCAGCAAGTGAGAGACAATGGTGACTACGGTAGGATGCCCCTGTGGCGAATTTGGCGATTTTGTTGTAGCAGATTTTGTTGTTTTGTTTAACCGCTGCTATAATGTCACACAAACATGCTTACAGCTGTGTAAATGAGCCTTACTCTGCAGTAAACAACCTTCGTAAAGCATCACAGGTGTCGAACCCTGGACCATGTACATTATAGTCATGAGACGTACCACTAAGCCATCCGAGGTGTACACATGTTTTATGGTCCTGAGACTACACCTTATACCATATGCATTTCACTGTAATTATCACAAATGGGACAGTGGCCTTGTGCACATATGTACAGTACATTGTAATGCACTGTAGTTTGTGAACCAACACATTCCAGTCTACAGATGTATTGCTGTTACAAACTAATACAATTTATATATATATATATATATATATATATATATATATATATATATGTATGTTATGTCTGCATATATATATATATATATATATATATATATATATATATATATATATATATATATATATATATATATATTATACAGTTATCTATGAACACACCGTGACAGAAGCATTCGAAAGGAATTGGAGTGTACACAAAACACATGCAGCTCTGGTATTATAACAATTAATATTAACCTAAGTCACCATAGAAGGGGTGGTTGTTGTGTATGTGAAGATTGGGGTGGGGGAGGAATGATGGGTAATGCAATCATGCAGCAAGGAAGGTCTGTGTCGGATGTCCAATAAGTGAACTGGAGGGGCATACATGGAGTATGGGGACAATATAAATAGTACACAAAGCAAGAACCATACTCATTCATAATACACCCTGTCATGTCACATTGCAACACCTACTTTCACAAACATATGAACATTAACATGTATCAGACATATGTACACCAACTGATTGTCACATATGTTGTCAGTAGTGAGGAATGTCTGTAGTACAATGTATATTCTAAACAACATAACATTTGTGCATATCTCAGATGCCGTAGTGGTAAGGTCAGTGACTGTGGTGTTCATGGTCCTGGGTTCAAGACCTGCAAGGGCTGTTAATTTATTTTAAGGGCCAGAATAAGGGCTTTTGGATGCAGATGGATTAAAGCACTCTTAAGCAGTTGTAAATGGGTTTCCACATGTTTGCGGGACAGTAAGCAGCGCTACTACACAGTAAACGGAGAAGTGCTTCACATGTTTGATCTTTGCTTAACGTTGTGCAAACCATGGGCAGACCTGTTCACAACCATGTAAATGTGCGTTATTCACACTTTTTCTACCAGTGCCTACTCTGAGAGGTAAAATAATAACACCTTCTAGGAGTAGAACCTGCAACCATGTACTCCATCCTCCGATTAACCTAACACTAAACTACCTGGGATGTACCTATCCCAGTTGTGTATGCAGACAGGTTAAAACACAAAAGGGAGGAATGTGTTGAAATAGGACAACCCGCCATGTACCCAATTAAAGACGTATGCTCATATATAGATATATAAATATATATCTATCTATATATATATACATATATATAGAGAGAGAGAGAGAGAGAGATATACATAGAGACATGTCGATATATACAGGTCTACATATATATGTAGATATATAGATAGGTTAGAAAAATCTACACATCTATGGAGGTACAGATAAACGTATGGAATAATGTATATATCTATATACATATACACATCTATATATATATATATATATATATATATATATATATATATATATATATATATATATATATATATATATATATATATATATATATATATATATATATATATATATATATATATATATCTTTATTACATTCTGATGTAATGCCAAAAGGATAAAAGGACTAACAGTACCTGCATGCCATACAGGAAGCATTTAATAGTGCCTTAATGAATCAGCCTGCACTTACCATAGTATTAGTCCACTAAGGGATAGGTGTTCACATAGGGAAAGAACACCCACAGACATACAGACGTTGTATAAAAGGGGTTCCTACACACCTGAATGTGCTATGTACACCCACCAACATCTACCCCACAACCAAAATAATTACATCAATACATACTGTCATACCATAAACAAATATGCAACTGCTGTACAACATCTGCTGAAACCTTAACATACCTTTACACAGACACACTAACATGGCCCTATGTGAAATAGTTGCCATTATACAATCGAGCAGCTGCTGATATAACAGAGTGTGTATGAACTAATCCCGTTTCAGAGGGTTGATAGGTTCATACACCTGGAAGTTTTACCTAGTACTGATTATAAGCACAGTATGATACACAGTAACACCAAACTAAATATGTCTGGTAAGCACACTGTAAACCTCCTAACATTATATGCATAGCTATGCAGCCTTGAGCTGCTCAAACAACCTGGCCAGACTGACACATAGGCAGAAGTATTAGGTACAGACAAACCCAAGTAGCAATGTTCAGAAATATAACAGCAATACTCACATTTAGACCAACATCTCTAGGCATTACACACAATATAGTACTGTTCGTCTCAATACAGCTGTTGCAATGGATTCCAAAAAAGCCTTCACTCTGTCTTCCTCACAAGTAAGGTAAAGGGACAATGCCCAAGTGGAGTACTCAATTATACTCCACTGTAGCCATGGTATTGGCTAAGGCAGTAGCAGTGCAGCTGATGTGCATGTAATTAGCTACTTAGGAATACCAATTAGCCATCAGTATAGCACATGTTACTAATCTTTAACTATAAAAGATTGCCTTGTCACACATTCAAACCATCTGTATCTACCTATAGGACAGTACAAAACACAGAAAGACGAATCGGAAATGAGTAGTACACTAGTTAATAACACCTCCATTTACTAAGATGTGTATGTAGTATCTGTACTGTAAGAATTACAGTGTAATCAGTACATATAGTGGAAATAGCTATCTTGTAGCGATGTATTGTTGAGCAGTAGTAATGCTTGTAGTATTCTATGTGTGTACTGCTGTAGGTCACACGGCACACTCCACATACACCACAAGGGCTGCCATGGGTTTGGAACCCACCATTTCGCTTCCAGCCACTGTCAGTGTCAAGATTGGTCCAACAAGTATGTGCTATAACAGGGGATAGTATATGTTGTTATATTGTAACAGTCGACATATGTATGGGTGTATAAGTAAGATGAACATGTTAAAGGTGGGCTTACAGTGCAAATATGGCATGCATTGTGGGATATTGTGCCAATAACTGTGTAATGTACAGTAGTCTAGGCAGATCTGTATTCTATTCTACATAGCAGTTCTGATATGTTATGCAAACAGTAGTTATATCTATTGGCAATTACAATACTCAATGCCAGGATACATAGCATTAGTATTCATCTGACAAGTTAGCAGCATGATAGCAAAGATAATTGGAAGAGCCAGGTAACTATCCATGCACATAACACATGTAATATCCACCTCTCTACTATCGTTTGCAAGCAATAACAGCTGTGCATGTGTACATGTTATGCAAATGTGTAGTGACCCTTGTTACAGGGCTGGGCCAAATGGCAATGTGCACACCTACATAGAGTGGATATTGAGAGTACAGACACACTGGTCGAACTACCAGGTTTGTGTAGCCCAACCTAACAGCTGCCTACACATACTGTATGTAAGGTAGTGCATAGCACTGGCAATGAAACAGGTTGCACATCATCTTTAACTCCAGTGTAACATCTGCAGTAGGAGTGTAAGATGTAGGAGACAGCTGCCCATGTGTAATAGCTGCATCATTGGTGATGGCTCACACTATATGATTATATCCTGATTGTGCTGATAGTGGCATCAGAGCCTATTGATACATGACTCTGTTTGGGGAGTGGGTGTCTGTGCCCAACAGAGCTCATGGTCCTGGTGGATATGTAAGTATATACCCAGAGAAGGAAACAGACCTGTAGACACATGCATCATCTGTAATCAACTAACAGGATGTGATGTGCTCCTCAGAGGAGGTTTGCTGCCAAGGGTAGCTACACTGTGTCCGTAATAGCCAGTGTTGTCACGTCCATAACACAAATAATTACATGTGAGCATCACTGTCTAAAACATCTTCATAGGCAATACGTAAACTAAAGACAGTACTTGGTACTTGTAGTACTGACTGCTCATATAGGCATGTCCACTAGTCAGCTACTGGTGTCTCCTAATGTGAGCTTTGTGTATGTGGCCATCCTGTGGGAATATAATCTCTATGCCATGTGCACTGCCAGACCCACCTAACACCATGCCCCACACATTGCCTGGGATGCAGCTACAGGGGTAAGCTGGACAGTAGCCCAGTCTACAGCCATGACTGGACAGTCATGAGGTGTAGGTTAACACATGCAGCTCATCAACACAACCAACACATACCCTTACCAGAACACAGTAAGGACACCCACATACACTACCGTTAATCACACACATTTGCATGTCTAAGTATCTGGCCAAACAAGTAACCTTCAAGCAGGATGAGACAGACACTGATATACACAAACTGTATGACATAGTTTGCATAATTGTGCCACACCTCTGAACATGACTGGAAACATGCCCAACAGTACTCATTTGTGAGTGCAAACTCTAGGACTATGTTACACACCAACCTATACGAGGACATACATACTGTCAGCTGCCTGTCTGACATGATTAGCCACATACTCATACACTCAGACCACCTATTGATCTATACACATGGCTCTGGCATATTCCATGTTGTTGTGCAGGACCTGTGATGTAGTATCCTGGACAGCATGGAAACACATGAAGGAACTGTCAGGTCTTGTAGGCCATGCAGGTATGTCCTAAGGCCTGGGTAGCATTCTGCCACTGGTCAGAATGATAATGCAGTACAGGGACAAAAGGATTGTATTCCACAATTGTGTAGTATAGTGGTGCATGTTGCAGGGTATCCAGTATCTGTCACCCTAGGATAACATGGTTGATAGACTATGATGCTATGCCAGACGGGGTCTGCACCTGTCACCCCTGGGAATCTGGATACAGCCTAGGGCTCATGCTTCCCCTATAGTGCCTTCATCATACATGGTTCAGGTGAGGGTCCACTGCAGTTACAGGGACAGCCAAGCAATACACTGCGGGTCTCGCTACACAATGGTACATGTCAGAAACACTATACAGACACACATATGTCAATCCCTAACATGGAGAACATATCTGTGCAGTGGCTGAGACATGTTTCAATGCTCTGGAGAGCACTCCTTCATGACCATGTTATAACACATACCTCACCTTTTGCCCATTATCCTTTATTGGAACACATGGGCCGTAAGTGTGTCCATATTCCTGAAGGATATGTACACCCCCCATGCTAACTGCACTTGTATAACATCAGATGCATTATGCTAAGCAACTACCTTTGTACTACAGCGGAATTCAACATGCACATTGAGACAGATCACCCACCAGGCCATTGACTTCCCAACCTCCATAAAGTGCTGTAATGGGGAAGAATAGGTCTGAGACAGAACCATACTATTGGCTACTCTCAACTATTCCATTATGAACTGTGAAGACTCCTCATGTACCAACACCTGCACTCAGTGCATGTTGGATTCCATCGACCCACTGACCTGGATCACAGTAGTCACACAAACAGGGCTAACAGTATGCTACACATAGTTAGTCTCCAATGCCAATGTTATGTTCCCTAAGACCAGAGTGGTGAGTGACATGGCACCCATGCTGATGGACAATGCATGTGCAAATGCTGACTACTACACAAATGAACCATAAGCAGTCACATATGTGCAGTGATTGTGCCATTGAAACAGAACCAGGACTCAACCCAACACAAACAAGTAGGAAAATTGGTGGTACCATGCTTTAAACTGTACCACAGAAGGTAGTAACTGTTGCAAAAGTGAACACACATGAGTGTAGGTGATCCCTGGACAGCCTCAGTAAGATGCAAATACACCATATGAAACCACACAAAGCTACATTGAAACCAATCAGCCACATATTATGAGGCCAAGCACAGAGCATTCTATAGCTGTGTCATTAATCATAATGGCAATGACAAGACCTGCCGTGCTGCACAGCACTATGGTATGGGAAGTACTGCACCTACAGAAATAACACCCGTTCATCCTGATAGGGTCTCAGAGAACCTAAACGCACTCCCACCTCCCCCCACCCCCAACAGGTACACTTAGTAATATATCTATGTACACTACAGGGCCCCTGTACTAACGACTATGCAGGTACAAGCTGCACTCTCTAATGCCATGCATACAGCTTTCATGGAACCTGTCACCATCCGTGGGTGAATCCTATACAAATGTAAGAACATTCAGCTGTCCACATACTCATGTTCAATCATAGCTCCATGTCAGGTTGTGTACACACCAAATGGTGTACAGCAACAGTTATCACACCCCACAAAGGGGGAGCCACCATTGATAATAGGACATAGTGCACAACTACCTTGCTGAGTCTGGTCTGTACAGCCATGAACCGTGGTCAATGTAATTGGTGTACTCGGTACAGATGTAGATGACAGTAGGGCTGATTCACACTGCATGTCATGACCTTGCCAGGTCGTAGGACACCATCAGCCATACTGTGCTCCAGCTACACTCAGTAAACTAGATGTATATACCTATGTCACAAGAGTGGCTGGCAACTGGACTGCTGGCAGAACCCACACTACAGAAGGTGTCCGACGAATACACGCACATCAAACCAGTGCCAGCCACAGTAATACAGTGGTCATTCCTGGTACGCTCCCTCTTTGGTCTCTATACCACATAGACTAACACAGAAGGCATCAGCCTATTGATGTGTGCAAATAACTATGAACTAGGAGAAATAATCAACTCATTGTGTGCTGCGTTCAACATACAGAAGGGCCTTAGTGTGTCAGATGTGTGGTGTGTGATGTATGGCCACATTCTGACAGCTAAGTATTGCATTGTCATCCCCTATGTTACAAACCCTGTACCCATTAACTACCACCTAAGCAGAAGTCAACATAATGGCAACTGTGTGTATGAGATGAAGCTGGACAGTATTTCCCTTTGATAGTTACGTCACCACAAAAGACAGGTAGTCGTATGTGGCACCCCTAATCATTACAGGGTGCTAAGCAGGAATATAGAGATAACTGCTCAGCCATACTCAACACCCATGTGGCCCATAATAGAGCACATATTTCCTTTACGGGTTATTGCCCATGTGTAGATGGTGTACACTGCCCTTCACAATTCCTAGCTGCACTATGTAGCATGCAGCCTACCCTAAATAAAGCCATGTCCAACCCAGAGGTGTCAGACATGCTACACTTAACACATCCTGATCCCAAATAAACACATACGTCATGGACATCCGCCTTTCTAGTACAAGGATCACAACATGCCTGACAGATCCCTGTCCCATACACTTAACATACTCTTTCCATACTATGCATCCCTGTCCAGCGAAGCTGCACATTGCCCCTCTCTGTGACATGGTGTGAAGACCGCATGCCAGATATATCAGTAACCATGTGTATCAGTTCTGTGGCACTGCTTGAACTAGCTACTGAATATTACCTGTATGTTGCCTACAGCTAGGTATCCTGTCTGCCTAGGCTCATAAATGGCACAGGGCGTATAGCCTACCACATCATTATGACCATACATGCCGTAGTTGATATCCAACCCTGCAAATACCATCAGGCTAGCAATTGTCCCATGTGTTACACATGCGCAACACAAGCAATACATGGCAGGATGCTACACAGCAGTACAGTGCCCTGTAGATGTATATGGCAAAACACATACATGCTTGCAAGTCTGCAGGGTCAAAGATCATGTCCCTAATGGCTATGTATGACTATATATTTGGTATATACACAGCATTAAGGTGATTGCATTAATGTGAACACATCCAGGCATGTGCTGATAGGTAAAGACACCACTACAGGCAAACAGACATGCCCACGTCAAGAGAACATCCACATGGTGTATGAGCAATGTCATCACATGACACACACATATATGGCAATAACATCACATCACCAGTAGGTGTCAAATGTGTGCGACTTATACATGTCAGTGGTGATAGTGTCATGTAGAACTACAGAGATGTATTTGTAAACTTAATAAATGTGATACACATGTATGTTCGGCTGCACTGCTGTACGTCTCTGTGAGTTACTGTGACCTGTCTCCATCATTATGTCTTCCAGGTATGCCCTGTAGCTGACTGCTGCCATACAGCCACTTGGAGGATAAGGTCCTCATCCCACACCTCCTCGACAACTACATGACGCTATTTAGCCATGTGCCACAGGATGCACAGCAGCAGGATGCCCTGTGGGAGGAACTCTGCGGGAGGGTAAATGATGTTGGCGGTCACAATCGCACCTATCAGCAGGTGCTCCGACACCGCACTGCCCAGATAAGATGGGCCAAACAGCGTGCAAATGCAATCCCCAAGGAACAAGGTGCAACAGGTGGGGGTCCACTCACCCAGCCCCCACTCACACTTACCGAGGAACTACTGGCTAACCTGGGGACACCTGCAGACCTCAATCCACAAGCGGTAGCTGGTATTGTGGAGGTGGGTGTCTCTCAACCACCAAGCCTGGAGTTACCTGGTAAGTCACTACTGCACATAAAACACAACTATATATCACATAGTAACATGTGTTGCTGTACAATTTGTAATGTAACATCATATGCAAGGCATGTATGCACACATGCCACATACTATAGTCTTCTACTCTATGTATGCACAGATGTGCATACTCCATAGTATAGTGTATTGTACTGGCTTATGTGCTAACATAGACATTGCACCCTGTAGCTACTGCACAGGTGTGGATAATGATGTTACTGCAGTGACACCCCTGTTTAGGTGACAGCAGCCTGTGTAAAGATGAGATTGTTATTATTTACCAGGCTTGATAATGCACGCAACCTATTAATTGCATGCTATCTGCCATAACACACATACACATAATGTATGGTGGTCCTGGTAATGGAAACTGGTCAGATCTGGAATGCATCACACTGTTTACCTATGTGAAACAATTGTAGACTATATGAAACACCTACACTAAACCTTCCAAACTGTCATTGCCAGATGTGTGGACAACAGTGAATACAATGGTGGAGGTTTGTTCCACTGTAAGGACAGCTACTACATATAAACATTACACATGTTGGGAATATGAACAGTACTGTACAGAGAGCATATGTGTGCACACACACTAAATATGTTGGAGCTGGAGTATGGCCGGCCCACAGGATATACCCTTGTGGAGTATACTCTTGCTATGAATGTCACACAATGTCATGTGCTATCAGACATGTCCATGACATGTAGTGGGCTGACTGCAATACTGTTCAACTATCCTGCAAAACATGTCTCACATCCCATACATACCACGCTTTTTCTGCATAACCCTGTCCTCAGTGGAGCATATGACATCTATGGGTGTACATCATATGGGATAACACTGACATGTGAAATAAGATGGCCATCACAACCATTGGACTGCACATGTGTGCACATGGCCATGGAGGATGGCCAGAGACATGAAGCAAAGCACACAAAAGAAGTGATGTACATGTGTGTACACCCTGTTGTACATTGGCTCGACACAATACAACTATGGCCTTTGTGTAATGGTGATATTGCAGATGTGAAACACTATACATCATACAGGCCTGTGCACAGCTTGTGTAGGCATAACATGAAACCACCACATAACATGTATTGAACATCTGGAGTGTGTCACGACATGGAAGCATTCACCTATACAGTATCCAAATACATACATGTGTTGCACAACATACACATACATCCACATCAAGCCATAGATACAGTAGATTCACCTTGCTGGTGTCAGACATCACTGTCATGCCTGTTCCTCATGTGTGTGAGGTACACAGATGGCATGTGGGACATAGAGAACTTGTACGTTAGTCATGTGTGGGCATAGTTGGCAGGTATCAGTAATATGGTTGCAGATGTGCAGGGGTGTCATCCGTATACCCTTCTGTGACCTGCGTCACACATTCCACATTAGGGTTTATTGTGTATACACCTAGGTGATGCGTGTCACATTCCACATTAGATATGTATTGTATGTGAACATAGTCATGGCTATGAACCGTGTCAGTAGCTCACACTGTATAGCAATTGTGAAGCCACATGATGCCCTGCAATGGCTATGCACACCAGCTCAATGTGCAGTATGTCCCTGCATATTTGTAGGGTGGACAGACAACATTGCATCAGCTGAAGGCCCATGTTAGTATAACACATCCCTGCATTGGGACACCATTACCATACTGTAGATTGGAAAGGACACTATTGTGTTACACATGTATGCATGTCATTCAACATGTCAGACAAAGACATATCATACTACATGTGATTGGCAAGGTCATACACCACACAGCAGGCTGGTGTACTGTAACCTGTGCTGGTCTGTGGCACCATTGCAAAGTAGGGACAGCCATGTCAAACATGTGTGTACAGCCACATGCACAATGTCTACACTCAGCTCAGGGGTAGACAGAATAATGTTGAACAGACATGCACTGCTTTGGGGGAGATATGCAAACTAGGGCTCAGGCAAACATAGTATGCAGTCGACATACCCTACTGCTCATGTCCTCACACATAGAGGCGGTGGCCAACACAATGCATCAGTGGCAGATGTGCAAAGGTCAACGATGGTCCGTTAACATGTGGTGTATGTTGCACACACCATGGCAGTGCAGTGCAATGGTGCAAAGTGCATGCATTGTGTTGCAGGTATGGGGCATAGGCTACTAACACAAAGGGTACAATACAGGTATGTATGCTAACCACCACTATAATTATGTAAGGTGCATGCCTTCTGCTATAACACATGCATGCGGTTTTGTGCAACTCAGGGATGTATGATGACTACCACTATAATTGCCTAAGCTGAAACTATAATTGTCTAAGCTGAATGTCATCTGCCATATCACCTGCATGTAGTATGTGTGTGTGTGTGTGTGTGTGTGTGTGTGTGTGTGTGTGTGTGTGTGTGTGCATGTGTGTGTGTGTGTGTGTGTGTGTGTGTGTGTGTGTGTGTGTGTGTCTCTGTCTGTGTGTGTGTGTGTCTCTCTCTCTCTATGTGTGTCTGGTATAACTTGTAATATACAGTTCTTGTCTTCCCCTGACAGGTGTTGATGTAAGTGCGTTGCCTTCCTGCGGTCCACCTGATGTTAGTGTCATCACAGACTCTAACAGTGATGATGACAGTATGACTGAGGCACAGGCAGGTTTGTCAGGGGCTGAATATGTGCCATTCATTGCCATTCCACCTGTCTCCCCCTCATCCTCGCACACAATTCCCCTGCCTGCACATACCCCATCACCACTGGCCATAGAGGAAGGACAATTGGCGGGTGGTAGCATGGAACAGGGAAGTGTGGTAACTATGGAAGGTGCTCCCAGTCAACAGACTGGTGATGTCCCACACAGGCATGTGCCTAGCACTGCTCGTAGGAGGACCACTGGCCAACAAGGCCCTGCATGACCAAGCACATCAGCTGGAGTCACCAGACGCATGTTTCAGGCTGCAATGGAGGCACAGGCATGTGCTGAACAGCACAACAGAAATGGTCTGAGGCTTCAGAGGGCTGCTGTCCATTCATTAACTAACATCCAGGCACTTGCAAATGCTCACCATCATCTTGCAGATGTTCTGGATAGATGATTGGGTTTCATGGTGGGAGTCCTTGCCCATGGCATGTCAATCCTCAAGCATGGAATGTCTGTGCTGGAACATCTGGTGGGAGTGAGGCATCAGGCACGTGGACGTAGGCCAGCTACATCACCTGTTGAAGGTCTACGTGAACATGCTACTGCACATGCCCCCTCCCATAGTGGTGGTAGCAGTGCTGCTGGTGCTGTGCAGTCCACACCAGGATGCAGCAGGCCATGTGCACGTGTTCCTGGATGGTCCCAGCAGGGACATGATTCCAGTGGACATGTGTCATCAGATGGTACAGAATTTGGACGCCTGCCTGGTATTGCCCGTGCAACCCTTGGCAGGAGCAGGTCACATGGCCATGGCCGGACACCGCCAACTTCGACACCTGCCTTGTACAGTTAGTATTACCCCTGTGTAAGCCAGCCTCATGCCAGACCTGTGTGCATGCATTCACACACACACTGGAAACAAATGTAGGGCACCTCAACACGCACACACATAACATCCACACATGCCCAATGATATCACAGGCCCTAACACACACACATGTTGTCATACAATGGCACAGCCTAGGCCACTGGCAAACATTATCACCCTGTGCATATGATGATGCCTGTGCCGCATCCCTGTCATCCACACCATTGGTGCAGGGACATGTTCATATGGTCTGATGCACAGCGTGAACATACTAGGTAGACAATAGTAGATTAATATTGTTGAGTAGTGTTGACAGGCAGCAGACATAACATGTATTGCAGTTTTATACTGCATTTTGTACATTTGACAGCATGTATCATGTGTAACAACACTAACAGCATGTTGCTCCTGACGTTCTGCCTTCCTCTTTCAGGTGTAGGTGTAGGTGCATGTGCCGGGGATGTTGGTATATGCGGGAGTCCCATATGTACATGTTGACTACCCACAGGTCAGTATTACAATACCTGCATGCACTTTATAGCTTCCACATCACAGTTATATTCTCCCATGTTTCAATTATGTTTACTGTTCTAATGATCCAAGAGCATGATAGCGGTGTAGTAAGCTACTGTGTTCAGAGCCATCGCATCCATAGTGGGTGACATCACAGGTATAGTTACCTGGAGCGCGGAGTGGGTAAAAGTGTAGTATGCTGGATGACAAGGGTAAAGACCAGTGGAAATAGTGGCAGCTCATTGGGAAGCGGTAATACCCACTGCCATGACAGCATCCAAACACAGACACACCCACACACTCAGGGATTCCAGACACAGTAACAAACACTCTGACACACACACACACAGTTGCCAGTGTTCGGATGTCAACCCCTGCCTATGTGCATATCATTATAGTATTACGCAATTACAAGACATGCCACAGAGATTACATATGTACAGGTAGTTGGAATGGCCTATGATCAAGGATATCGACAGGGATACTACATTGCAGTGAGTGTATGTGGAGAGGGGGGTCCATCATTAGGCTATGTACCAACAGGTCACACCCCAGGGCATACATGTTAACAGGCGGTTAGTATGCCCGTCTACGATTAATGTTATCAACAGGGATGCTACACTGCTTTGAGTGGATGGGGGGAGGGGGTATTAACATTCCACTATGGTAACATACAGCCTCACTCCAGGAACCAGACAGCTATACACACGGACAGCCATAGACACACACACACACACACACACACACACACACACACACACACACACACACACACACACACACACACACCGGCATTCACAAAGATGTACACCTATGTCACACACATACAGACACCTTACATGTGTGTGGTTTAACCACCTGCCTATGGCTTTCTTTCTACACTTCACTCTGTATTGGTGTCACCAACAGTGTTCAGGAGAGTGATAACATGTAGGATGTATTACCAACCATACGTGACATATATGGACATACACCCACACGCGCCAGTACTGTGAATCAAACACATGGTTATCTTATGATCGGTACTACAGCAGTACAGCACTATCACATCTGGTACAATGCTTACTGGCTCTTTCCTAAGACAACTGTGCTGATATATGCACAATATATGCACAGGGAAGGTATTACTGTTACAGGTGTCTTGAGGTTTGCCTTCGGTGTCACCCTTACAGCATTCAACATTGTCTGTCTTCCACTTCAATTAACAAAACCTGACCTTAGCAGGTACACAGGTTATTGTAGGACTGGTTGTAACACACCAGTGAGCTGTCCTCAGTAATCATTCAACTGCAAAAAATACCCACCACTTAGCAGGCATGTCCAAACATCCATCCATACCTCATGTACTGCTTACTGTACTTATCACCATATACAGTTGGCAATGTTGAGGCTGTATTGCAACAGCATGATGTACTAAGACAACAGTCACCTTCAGACATCAGACACTGCACACGCATGGAATCTACACAAACAACAATACATGTACACATATGCAGTCTACATCAGTATGTGCACTAGCAGGTGAAGAGGATACATTCCACACCTTCCTCAAGCCATGTGTGAAACATAGCCGAGCATCTGTGGCTTGTAAACATCTCACCCCAACATGTAATGGCTATTGTGGTACTAAGGCTAATGTCCAGACAGCACACAGCATGCATGGCTTGCAATTGTTGACATGGGGTATATGTAGGAGCTGCACCCACACATGGCTGTACATATCATGAACATATCACCTGTGACTTCTCAGGAACATACAGTGCAGATCTGGATTTCCCTGAGTCTGTCAATACAGGCCTTGTGTAGGTCCTATGGTCCTGTTATTTGGGTATGTTTGTAGGCAATGCATTAGGTGGACATGTCTAAAGACATACATGTCACATGAGGTGTTGTATGATTTGATAGATGTCATGGGTGACCAGTAGAGAGGGGATATTACCTCTGTCAACGCAGATATCGAACCTTATTTACTGTTAGCATGCTATCTGCTATGTGCATGTGTGTAATGACTGTAGCCACCTGTATGTAGAAAGGTAAACAAAAACGATGGTAATGTAATATATGTTGTATGAGTGTGGGATGTACGTATCCAGGGCAAGTACAGTTAGGTCATATCCAACCATGAGGGTGTTGGTTACTGGTGTACAGCAACTTTCGATCGTGTTAATGCTGACAACATCCATGGGACCCTGGTATGTGTACAACTGAGCAGGTTACAAACAGTGGTATTATTACATTGCATAACACATTATGCAGCTGTGTCTGTACATGGGTACATTGCACAGTTGATGTAGGCCTAGGTACAGTCCACCAATCGAGGGTTATCTGGTGGTCTACCATACTATGTCATACCACATATGGATGTGTTGGTAGTCTGGGAACAAGGTAGTGGATGTATATGTGGACACAACCTGGAATGCAGCATTTGCCACTGTCACCTGTACCTGACTCATCTGAGATGCGTTATGTTGGATTAGTGGTCCTTACATGTGAGTAGCCTTTATGAATATGTGTACACCACCACCTGGTATGATCCATACCACTGTTACGGCCCACATGTCTGGATCTGAGTTATATGGTGGGAGTGCGATGGTGCACTACAGAGCCTTCAGCCAGGTGTTCTTCACTGCACAGATGTTGGTATTCCCCATTGTAGGTTCTACACTGAGCTAATGGATTACTAAAGCCACACATCTAGCACAGGTTAGCATAGGCATCCATTACAGTTGTCATGTAGGTGACAGGGTGTTACTTCTGTGTATAGGACATTTGCCTTGGAGTGCGGCTATATGGGTAAATGCGACCTAGGTATTATCCACAAGTGTAACATGGATGCATTTGCTCTGTGTTGAAGGTTCGTATTTTGGTCATGACAGCCCGGACATTGGATCATTGTTTTGGTCTAGCAGTTGCCACCCATACCATGACATCACTGCACATGGCATTAATGTGCTTGGTAGCAAATGCTCCGTGTAAAGTGACGGACAGAGGCAGAACTTGTGTATATGACCAATGTGAGATATACTTAGGGTAGAAGTCCTGCTAATAATGATGACTACTACTACCACAGCCGGGAGAGGTCATCTTGTCACTTGCACCAAATTACCATTACACAAGGTGGCTCACATATTATGCTTGCACATGCCACTGTTCCACATACAATGCCACTGTCCACAACCTGCTATCAATGTATGCCTTTCAGGGCAGCAAAGTGTGTGACACATGCCGTAGGTAGCATCTGCCTGTGCGACCCAGGTAACCTATTGTCTGTCATGTTCACACATTCATGAATGTGTATATATAACATATATATGTCAGTGCTTCATGTACATGTATGCATGTGTATCACACAGCACAGACACAGATATATCATTTACAGGCCACATACAGGTATCAGGTAGTAAACCAGTATGATGTGCATATATACTGACAGGTTGGATGTACCTAGCTGTAAGCCTGTGTGTTTACAGTAGGAGTCCATTACAACGTTTTCTGTACATGTAAGTGTTTGAGCATGCACTGTGGCCTTCAGTGGTTTTAATCAGAGTACATCCCAAACAGCCCTGTGTTATTAAGTGTATGAGCGTACCCACTGCCGCCTTGTGTAATTTGAGTCAGTGCATTCAACAAGCCCTTTGTTACTAAGTGTATGAGCATGCCCAGTATAACCT
The DNA here is from genome assembly GCF_019279795.1 of Protopterus annectens. Classification (NCBI taxonomy): domain Eukaryota; kingdom Metazoa; phylum Chordata; order Ceratodontiformes; family Protopteridae; genus Protopterus; species Protopterus annectens. The sequence goes on from NC_056733.1 coordinate 1,530,106,156, forward strand.
TGTGTTATTAAGTGTATGAGCATGCCCACTATACCCCTGTATAGTGATAGTAGTTGTCCATTCCGCAGATGGCCATACTCCAGTTCAGGTTCCTGTTGTGCTACAACTATACCACTCAGGCCTACCTGCGGATGATGTGTCTTGTTTGTGCATACAGGTTGTAATGTACACCTACTTTAAACACACAGGTCTACAGCTATGTACTTTGGGACTGTCAGTCTCCCTGTTGTTGTCCTCAATTGTAGAAGGGCAGTCTGACTGCCTTGGAATGTGTAATCTCTGTGGCGCATCTCGTAACTGCGTAGTACTGTAATACTGGCAACTGTGTGCGTGTGTTTGTGTGTGTGACAGCAAATGCCTGAGTGTGCTTGTCAGCAAATGGCTGAGTGTGTTTGTGTCTCCGCAAAAGCCTGAGTGCGTGTGTCAACAAATAGCTGAGTGTGGATGTGTGTGTATTTGTGTTGACATCCTGTCATGGCAGCAGGTTTTGCTGCATTCCAAAGTGATACCTCTTTTTGCACTGGCCTTTATCCTTGTCAACCACTAAACCTCTCTCTTCCCCCCTCCCTACTGCAAGTAATCAGTCCTGTGATGTCACCCAGCTCAGACGTGGAATCAGTAAATGTAACTGTATGTGTTCTGTGGCACATACCCCAACTGTGTACCCCTGTACTAGTTACCTTTACATAGGCAAGACGTGTATGCACAATACTGGTATGTGTGTGCATGTTTGTGTGTGTGACTACCCTGTAGCCAGGCATACACATGTGTAATGTCTTTTAGCACACCATGGTAGCCATCTGTGGTGACCAGTGTCTACAAAGTATTACATAGCTAGCAATGGTAAAGAATACACAGTCAAGCACGACTACAGTTGGGTATGTTATTTTCCTGTGCCACTGTCAAGCAGTGACACAGAAGTGGTCACTGGGTTGTAGGTCCATACCCATCATTCCCCCACCCTAATGCCACAATCCCCAGGGTAGATTACATTAACCATCATTTCAAACCCCAAACTCCACATACACAACAACCATCCCTTTTCTGGTGAACTGTTCATGATTTAAATGTTATAACACAGGCGATACCTCTGTTTTGTGTACCCTTCTGTCTATATATATATATATATATATATATATATATATTTATATATATATATATATATATGTATATATATATATATATATATATATATATATATATATATATATATATATATATATATATATATATATATATATATATATATATATATATATATATATATATATATATATATATATATATATATATATATATATATATATATATATATATATATATATATATATATATGTATATATATATATATATATATATATATATATATATATATATATATATATATATATATATATATATATATATATGTGTGTGTGTGTGTGTGTGTGTGTGTGTGTGTTTGTGTGTGTGTACACATCCCATAGGTGTATATATATATATATATATATATATATATATATATATGTAGTTATGACAGTTGTACAGATGCAGACTTGTCTTTGTTGTTTCACAGAGTACAGTACATTCAAGGGTACTGTACATATGTACACAAAGGGACTGTCCCATTTGTTTTCAGTACTGCGGAATACCTGTAGTAGGATGTGCATTATAGACTCCATGCAACATGTGTACATCCCAGATGGCTTAGTGGTACATCCAGTGACCTCAGTGTGCATGGTCCAGGGATCAAGACCTGCAAGCCTTGTTGATACTGTCAATTAGGACTGGATAAGGCAGTTGTAAGCAGATGTAAATGTGTTTTCATGACAGTAAGCAGCGGGTACACGCAGGTAACAGATATGTACAACCCGCAGTACACTTGGAATGCCCTTCTTTGGCAATCCTGCGAATGTCACCCACCTACGAATACACCTCTGGGACTGCTGTAACCCAGCAATCTCCATGATGCATGCTGTAACCACGTAATGCTGTAGTGTGTTAATCTAGTTTGGTAGGAGTTCAAATCCCAGACAGGTCAACTGTGTGTGTGTGTGTGTGTGTGTGTGTCTGTCTGCCTACCTGCAAAACAAACAATGCTTTTAGAGTATTCACACTCTTTACAACCCACATGACCACCTTTGGCAATCCTGCTGATGTCCCCCACCTAGGAATACACCTCTAGGACTGCTGTAACCCAGTATTCACTGTAATGCTTGCTGTAAATGGGTATTGCTGTAGTGTAATACACTAGGTAGGTAGGGGTTTGATTCCAGGACATGGCAGGTGTGCGTGTTTGACTGTCAGAGCTGGTGTGGAGGTGGCTGTGAGTGGCTAACCACTGGACATGTTAGGGAGTGGAGTTTATAGTTTTCCTATATGGTGTCCATCTTATGTCACAATGTCCACCTCACGAGGAGTACAGATGTCAGTCAGCCATGGGACTGTGTTGGCAAGCCATACCCCTACATAAGGCAAAAGGCCTGGTGAACAAAATATGCAACACTACAAGTACCCTGAATATGTCCTGAACCCATGTGTCATGCACAAACACACTTGCCTAGAATATCCCACTATGTTGATAGTACCCTGCACATTGATGACAGATAGTAGGCATGGTGTGATTGCAGTGGGCTGCAGAGGACATGGCACCCTGTACAGCAGTACAATAGGCACATAATTGTGGATAATGTGCCTTCACTATATTCCCCACTGGATGCCTACAACATATGTGGTGCCATTGAATGTGATTCCTATAGAGGCCATACAATGCCTTACACATGTGCCCTGTATGGATCAATGCCACTGACACCAGGGAATACCTGTATCATGCTATCAATGCAGGTGTAGGATCGACCTTCTGACTATAAGCAGGTTCTGCCACACCAGGCCAGTATTGGCATATCGGAGGATAACAATCTGTGTACACAACATGTGCCATCCAAACCAGGTACACCTGTACATGTCACTGTACATTATTGTGGGACATGCACATCCCAAGCAATGTCCATGTCAAGGACTATCAAACACAGACATGGCATGCATTGCAAAGCTATGGCCATACACAATGGTAACCAGGATGTCAGGGCAGTTCATACAATACCCATCTGTGTGGGACATTGCAAAGACTACACCCCTGTGCCACACTGCACACCGTTGTCGGGTGGCATGATGCCAAGGATTATCCCTCACCCAGCCTTGTACAGCCATCTTGCACAGCCAACCACTACACAACCATGAAGCAATGCACACATGCATGTCAGTACTGGCACCTTGTGTCTGCATGTGTGGCATGATGCTCCTATCCACAGTCACTCCCATTGGCATACCAACAAATGTCAAACAAGTTCACATGCCCTAGCCTATAGAACCTCCGGATATCCCCTGTGGTGCATGTAGTGCCTGTGCATTACTGCAATGTGGCAAACTAAGTAGTTAGGGAGGGTATTTGTGAGCCTGGCAAAGACTGTCAATGTGAGTCTATTAGACAGTGTGGTTGTGTTGACAATGACATCCATTTATGTGGACAACCATGCGTGCTACACCTAATGTATGTCTACTATATCTCTGTTGCAGATGTCGCTCACCAACACACATATATATATTCTTACAGCACACCAACATGTCAGCTTTGTGGCACATGGAGTAACTGCATGCACTTGTAATAGTAATGACTAGTCAGTCAGGGATATGACCCCTGTACTGGTAGGTGTATGACAGATGATGCTTAGGTTTTAGTCTCCAAGCCCTTCTCCGATGTACTTTGCCTCTGTCTGTCCCTCCCACACACTCTCTGGTGGATGTGGAGGTGTACACCTGCTCAGCATCAGCTTGTGTTTTGTAAGTGATGGTCATGATCAGGTGATGGCCTCTGCACCTACTGCAGTCCTCCTCTAGCTGATTGCATGTGGAACAGCTTTGATGATGTTCCCATAGCCATTTGCATGAAAAACACAGTACAATATCTAGGAACATCATGTTGGTGTTTGCCCATGACAGTCGCTGTGAGTGGTACCTGGATCTGGTGTTTAGAAATGGCATCACAGATGATATCTGGATGTTCCTCAAACAACATACACAGTGGGAAATAGCCTGAAGACAGGAGGGTGATGTGCCAGACATGACTACAGCATGTAAGTGTAGCTATGCTTCATTGCGACTACCGCCTGTTCAACAAGTTGTGTGTGGTAATGGCTATTCTGCATGTTTTAAAACTGACACAAACTGAAAGGCAGTGCTCTGTTCATGAGGGACTCCCATCAGTAGGGCCATCTGTGGACTGGTCATTGTGTGGAACTATTTGTTTCCTGTGTTACTCATTGAACACACATCTGTGAACAGCAGGAGCATAGTGTGAAGATTGCAGCCAGTACATGGTGATAGTGATGTGTTACTGCCATTGCATCCCTGACAGGACATATGTCACATGAAACAGTGGTATGACAGACACTGTCTGGGGTTGGGCCACTGTTCATAGCTGTAGTCACAAGTCTTCTACACTTTGTACAGATGTCATGCAGTATGCATGCATGTGTTGTGCTCCTTCTGCAAATGTATACCATCTGTTGTGCTGGGTTGATGGTCATGTCTATGCATGCTGTTGTAAGTAATCCTGAATGTTGTTGACTATTACTAAGCCATATCTGTGTTTAAACTGCAACACCATAGGCTGTATGGGTTTGGAGGTCCCAGCAGAACCTCCTGTCCCACTTCAGCTGGCCATAGCACAAGCACATCTGGGGCCCAGCCTTGGACCTCCACCTCTTTTGGTTCTGCACCACCTTCTGGTGGTACCGCTACTGAGGATAGGGCTTGTCCTCCCCTGGGAGCAGGACCAGAGAGGAACATGTCCGCTGTTGTATGGTCCCAGACATAGTGCGTAGGGGGATCAATAAGGGGTTTTAAGGCCAGATATGCCATCTCAAGGGAAGAGTGTCACATTTCAGAATGAGGCTGCCCCTCCTAGACAGCCCCCAGGACTGCCACCTTTGCAGCTGTTTTGGTGCAGTGGTGGCTGCCCATGGCTGGGGACCTCCATCCCACTGTTTCCATCTGGGGGCTCATGGACTTGTGAATGCCAAACACCCCTCCCCATCCGCGGTGTATCCCCCCACATGTGTCATATACTGACCCTGTATTCTGTCTTGTATGTCATTTACCCTACCTATCCTCCATGGGCATACCTACTCTCCTTCCCCCACATCCCACTCTCACCCTACAGAAACATAAGGCCAATTGGTTTCTGGAACAACATTTGCCCCATACATAGCTGTCCATTTCAAACACGTGTCCACTGGACACATGTAACCCTTTTAATATGCATCACAACATACTCCAGTTGATCTCACCCCTGTCTCTCAGGCACACAATCCTAATATGCACATAACTCCTAAATGTTCCAGGTACACGTGATGCAGATGACCCCATTGTACACACAACACTACCGGTCCCTCTGTGGTTACCCCATTTACCTTTATCATGATGATGATGTCGCACACAGCACCTTGCAAGAGTACTGTTCTCACATAATGATTGGACAGGAACTGTTGTGTTTATGTAAATAACATGCACAGAGTGATGTAAATGGCCAATGTACAAATGTTTTCGTATATGAACGACACATGCCTGTCTGAGGGAGACTTGATATTACATAGGACAACACCACTACATAATACAGGCATCACTGGTGTTTCCCTTTTCATTTGTTTGTAATGCTTTGTTGTCACATGGTATGTTCCTGATATATCCCTATATATGTATGTACCTATATGCTGGACATAAACACTCACACATACATCTACATGATGGAATACATTTCCTATACTGTTGAATGACTGCGCTGGATGATATGTTTGTGATAAGGTCTGATGTCTGTATATCTGCCATGGCTTATTGGTAAATCACAATAGCTGTGTGTGCAGGGTCCTGGTTTCGAGCCTTGCAGAGGCCATTTATTTTGTTGCAGGGCAGAACAAGACCATTGCATACGGAGTGATTAAGGCACATTAAAGCAGTTGTGAGTGGGTGTGTATGGGTTTGCGTGTTACTAAGCAATGTTAACCTCTGGTTACAGTTTCTTACACTCATTTAGCCTCTACATTGCTTTACCAGTGTAATACTCGCATAATGGCGGCCAAACAGGCTTACATCCACTTGCTCCTGCACTTGCAAATGTACTGCATTTGGTGTTTGCATCTGACACTCACACCCCTGGGTGGGAGTGAGGACTATGATATTACCTTGTGATACCTACTACATTGGATTACATGCCTACAGTATTGGGAATGGCTGCCCATTAGGCGACAGCATGCCATTCGACTGTACGGAATCTGCGGCCTGTCCAGAGTTTGATTCATATTATTGGTGTGTTCCTCTTACAATCTACACCTGTCTGGCTAATACATGGGAACTGAGACTCTTTAATATAAACAGGTAATTGGGTTTTGGAACCCACATCCTTCAGCTGAGTCATGCTACTGCATACCTAATATTCTATCATCTTTCTAAGGCTGTCAGTAGAATATGTGCTTTCTGTCCCTATTAGACCTCTCATATGATTGGGGAAAATACAAACTGAATCAGGGACACGGCATAACATCATCAGGGACACATTTCAATTATTAGTGCTATTAACCTGACACATTGACAGACTCAGAGCATATGAATTCATACACATTTTCTGAGGTAAATGATGTTTATGAGTCTTAATTGTTGCCGTTATTCATTACGTGTAATTCACCACCTTGCCTCCAAATGTCACTAGTTTTAGGAGGGTTTAAGTGGGACAGAGTTAGAAACTGACTCAAAATCAGGGACGTCCCTGGAAATCGGGGACACTTCAAAGGTATGGCCCCTATTTGTTCCCCCCAATGGTTTCCTAATACGATCGCGCCAGCCAACACCTGCATGCCTAGGCCCATAATTGCATACCCATAGTTCCATATAAACACATCACTACACACTGCCCACTCTCCCTGTGTTGGGACACGTCATATGTTGTGTCGATCTATGGATTATCAGGCTTGCACAACCTACTGGTCTGTGTACATCTACAGCCTGGTTTGATAACTCATTAGCGGGACTGGCTCCGATCATTAATTTTTGGTGTCCCACAAGGGACATCAATGTTTATGTTTCAAGATTAGACCTTGCAGGTCTCTCCCACAGGTATTATCCTGCCAGTGGTCTGGGAAGCAGTGGTGTGTTTACCTTTATTGTGTGTCTGTATGTCTTACCGGTCTAGCTGGGGGGAGGGGGGTTATTGCTACATGTTACACGTTTGTTTAATGGACCCCTCACCCCCATGTGCATGGCCTGTGAACATATGTTACTCGTAACTGCTGTATCATATCCTAGCTATATACATGTGTATATTTACAGTGACACATATATAAATATATATATATATATATATATATATATATATATATATATATATATATAACTAAGAAAAGAACTTTGTGACAATAAAAGCATTCAATAAAATAGTAAATAACACCAACAACTCTTGTAGAACTTTAGCGCTTTCGTCTTATTTATTATCAAGACTTCTTCAGAAAGACATGTTTCATAAGTATGAGCAACCATTTTCACTTCTTTATATACATTAGTTCTAGCAGGCCATTTAAATTAACAACAGTTCCTTTCCAATAGAAAAGTGTGAACAAGCAGGGTGCTGTGTGCATTTTCATTAACATTACAATTGCAGTTACATAAGGCAAATTGGTCAGACAGTAGTAGCCTTGTGGTGCCGTGTGCATACTAAAAGGGATAGTGTGCAAAAGGGATCGTGTGCAAAAAAGGGATTGTGTGCAAAAAAGGTATTGTGTGCAAAAAGGGACTGTGTGCAAAAAGGGATTGTGTGCAAAAAAATAAATAAATAAATAAATAAAAAAAAACAAAAAAAACAAAAAGGTTGGGGGGGTGGGCAGGAAAGATGACGGTCATATGCTGTGATGATTCTAATATAAACACGTAACTTATGAGTCTTTGCCTCCAAAGGTAAGTAAAGAAGGGAATGGAGGAAGGTGGAGGAGTCAGGTAGAGAGTCCTACTATGCTTTGGCATCGGTGTGTGTGTAGAGAAATGTGTGGGTATGCCACCTGATGGGGGAGTGGGAGGAATGCGGTGTGGACTTGAGGGGGGGCTGTTAGGGGGCCGCCCATGACAAGGATCCTATGAATAACAGTGTCCCCCAGAAGAATGTCAGTGCAGATGGTACCACCCATGGGCTGGTTTGGATGGTATCACCCCTTGAATGGCTGTGTGAAAATGTGAGACCGGGGGATATAGTTGGTGGGGTCAGCGGGGGGCTAGCCTGGTGATTGGGAGCATGTGTGTAGGGGGTATGGGGGAGTCAAAAGTCAGAGAGAGAGTGGGAGCATGTGTGCAGGGGGTATGGGGGAGTCAAAAGAGAGAGAGAGGAAACACATTATATTCACTTGCACAGTTGTAAATCCATAAACACATTAAATCTACTTGCACAATTCTTCAAACCCTCTTGCACAGTTCTTCAAACCCTATCACATTTCAATCTCTATACCATTTAAGTGCACATTTAATGTTCAGTGTCTCGTTGAGACCTGGATAGACATCAGCTCTCAGTTCTATCTGCCATTTTAATTCCCGGACTTGCAGGAATGTGTCCATGTCCCCTACAAATTCTGTTATTTTTCCAGCACTGTGAATTTGAATCCTGTGAAGTTTGGGCAAATAGTACTGTGTTTAGCCAAGGCATTCAAACTGTCCTGTTTGTGTATTGCTGCAGTGTGTTCTTTAACACGGCTACTCAGCTTCCTGTTCGTTTTGCCGATATAGAAATTCCCACAGTGTTCACAGAAAGCACAGTAGACTACATTTTTTGTGTTGCAGTCATAGTGGTCATGTAGACCGACAGTTCTGTTGCAGTGCGGAAGGTGACATTGTTGTTTTTCGTATGTGTACACAGGCAACACACTTGCCGCAGTCAGACATTCCAGGTTCTGTCGATACTTCGCTCTGTGGGGATGGGCTTTTATTCCTCTCGAACGCACCACCAAAAGAAGAGGTTCATTTGAAACAGAAGTTTGGGGATGTCCCAAGTAACTTTGTCAGACTTTTTCTCCTCCCAAGATGTCCCAATTGTTGGTGAGGACCCTCTAATTCCAAACATATCGGTGGAAATTGGAAGGAAACTTGACACCCAGTCCTTTTGTTCGGTCCGTTCTGTGCCCTTGCTGTGAATCCCTTTTCCAGGATTGGTGGGTACCTGGAGTGTCTGTGCTGTATGATCTCTTGGAACAGGTTGTCCACTAGATACTCTGGGTATTTTCTTTCTAGGAACAAGTTTCTGAGGTAAAAACCTTCCTTGATGAAAACCTTGTCCCTAAAAATGAGTCTGGATAACCGGATGAATTGTCCTTTTACAATATTCTTTTTCATGAAATGGGGATGCTGGCTGCTGAACTCTAGATAGTTATTCGGAAAGTGGGCTTGCGGTAGATGTTGGAGTCAAACTGTCCATTTTCCGGGTCTATAGTGAGGTGGATATCCAGGAATTGAGTGGTGGTTCCGATATGTCCTGCTGTGAGGGTCAGGAAGTCCAGACTCTGGAAAAGGGTTTCCAGAAAATTGCTCAGAGAAAGTCTGTCCCCCTTCCAGACAAAAAAGACGTCATCAATATAACGCCTGTACATTATGGTGTTGTTGAACCCGGGTAGTGATTCAACCTTATCCATTTCCCAGGCACTGAGGACTAAGTTTGCATATGCTGGGGCCATTTTGGACCCCATGGCTATCCCTTTCTGTTGGTGGTAAATCTTCCCGTTGAATTGAAAGAAGTTATTTCTTAATACTGCTTCTGTTAACCTGCATACAGTATTAATCTTAGTCCCGCTTAGGTTGGAGTGCCTGTTCAGGTACTGTCTGGTGAGGGTCAGTCCTTTGGCGTGGGGTATGTTTGTGTAGAGTGCTTCTACATCTAGGGTGACCAGTAAATATTCCCCTCCATCCAGCCTTAGTTTGAAGATGTCATTTAGAAAAGCCCAGGAGTCCTTGATGTAGTATTTGCTGTTCTGTACAATGGGGTTAAGGATGTGGTCCATGTATTGTGAAATCTTTTCTGTTTTTGTCCTTCGGTTCGATACCACATGGCGGAAAGGTGGATTTTCAGGGTTCTTGTGAACCTTGGGGATTCCGAAAAATTTTCCAAGGCTGGGTGTCATGACCTGCATAAAGTCTTTTTCATCTTGAGAGATCTCATCCCTGAGGTACAGTTCCAACAGTAGGTTGTCAATTTGTTTAAAGTTCTGTTGTACCTGATTGATGTTGACCTTTTTGTAGAACTGGTTATTCATGAGGGATGCTTCAAGTGTTTGGATATATCTCTCCTGCTCCATCACTACTATCCCGGATCCCTTGTCAGCCTTCATGATCCGTAGAGATTTGTCCTGACTCAGTTCCTTCCAAGCCTGTCTTTCTTCCCTGTTCAGGTTGTGCCACTTTGCTGAGGGCTTATCAGAAAGGAGTTTCCTGATATCCCTTTCGCAGGTACTCGCAAAGAGGCTCAGTGTGTTGGAGAGTGCAGGAGTGTACAGGCTCTTCATGGTAAGGGGTCTGTTGTTATCTTCCGAGCTTTCCTCATCTTCTTCCTCTTCATATTGTTGTATATCTAATTTTAGTTGTAACTTTCTCAGGTAGCACTTGAGGTCCAAGATAACATCCGCCGTGTTGGCTCTCTGCGCCGGGATGAACGAAAAGCCTTTCTGATGGCTTTCCGAGAAATCTCGTGTGGTGAGGTTAAAGATGTCACATACCCCTGCTGGAGACCTGAAGTCAGTGCTATCAGGTGCTGGTATCAGTGAATGGGGAGGGTGATCAGGGTGGTCCATCCCAGTAATACTAGTACTGTATCCCGTTCCCATTCCTTCTGCCCCTGTGATTGTTGTTCCCCCTCCTTCCCTCAATATTGTTGGTGTTGTGGTTCCAGTTTCGTTCATTACCCCCAGGTCTGAACCTGGTATAAGTCCTGGTTCTGGTTGTGAGTCCTGCTGAAGATAAAAAAACATTGTTGTTGCTACTTGTGCCGTTGTTGGAAGACTGGTCGTTGATTTGTGGGGTCTGATAAACCCTTTCTTGATTGATCGCACTGTCCGGTGTCCTGCGGTTTGTATTGTTGTTGTCCTCGTTGTTGTCGTGGTGGTCACGTTCACTGGTGTCTGGAGCTCTCTGTGTTGGCTGGTTCTGGAGAGACATTTCTGGTCTTGGCTGTCCCCTAGCAGGAGTATGTACCATCATCTGGGAACTACTCCCTGCTAGTGGGCTGGATGTGATGAGGAGTCTATCCACCTCTGGTGTGTTGGGTCCATTTGTGGGTTCTTGTAATTCTGTCGTAGGCCTTAGTTCAGTTGTGGACAACGGATTGTTTGTGGGATATCTGTCTGGCCTTCTCCGTGTGTGTAAGGAGGGTGTGGGCCTGATCGGGTATGCTTTTCCTTCCTCATATTGTTTAATGTCCCTAAGCAATTTGCCTTTCTTGCGTTCAATCAGTGCCACCACATGCCTAGTAATTTTGTGCGGTACATTGTCCCACATTTCCTCGAAGTCAATAAATGTGGGATCCTGCAGGATGTGTGTTTGCAGATCATCTATTTGAGACTTGTAGGTGGCCATACTCTCAGTATTACTTTGGATGAGTGCTTTGATAGCTGCTAGCCCAGAGTCATTATATATTTTGACCAGTTCTATGTGAAGCTGAGAGTTTGGAGTAGTCCTGTTAGGAAATTTGTTACACCTGAGACCCTGTGGGACTATATCCAGTTCTAAACACCTTTCCAGATAGAAGTTGTCATGCTCCAGGTTTTTGTAGGTTTTAATCAGTCTCGAATCTGGTAATTAGAGATCTGGCGCTCTGTGAGACCCTCTGTTTTGACTGTACTCCAGTTGTGCTGTTGCATTCTGGACCGGCAACGGAAGGGATTAATTTCCGTCTGCGTGAGTATCAGGTCAAGAGCCTGTGTGGTCCTTATTTCTGTCCCAGTTCTGTTGTTAATTGTGGCCCTGGGTCCAGAGTGGTCCGGGGTTCAGTGCGGTCCCTGGTGATCCTTTCATTTGTAGGTGTTAAAGGTCTGCTGTTTAGGTCCTCGAAGAGATCCTGCCAAACGAATTCCTTCCGATAATTTTGTAAGAACTGTTGTTGGATCAATTGGTGTCCTGCTCCTGGTTGCTTCTGTCTTCAGTTGGCTACTAGAGCCTGAGTTGGGTGCTATGTTTCCTGCCATACTGTCACGCGGAGTAGAAGACTTATAACTAAAATTAACCGCACTCAAAAAAATTGAACGAAGAGAAGAAATTTTAACTAAGAAAAGAACTTCGTGACAATAAAAGCATTCAATAAAATAATAAATAACACCAACAACTCTTGTAGAACTTTAGCGCTTTCGTCTTATTTATTATCAAGACTTCTTCAGAAAGACATGTTTCATAAGTATGAGCAACCATTATATTATATATATTTACATTACTATATACAGATATATCTGTATATGTATGCATACATGCATATTTATATTTTTCTGTCTATAAATATATATATATATATCTATATATATATATAAAATGACATATGGGTCTATGGGTGTCTGCATATGTATATATTTATATGTGAGTAAGTATCTGTATTCTGTCTGTCCATGTATAAATTTGTACTATGGAGAGGGAGAGGTTTATCTCTATGTCACTATGGGTAGATAAACACACACATACCTCTACATATATACGTCTACATCTGGTTATTCCATTCCTTGCCATATTGATTACACTTTGCTTCAGTGGGACTCATAGTGGGTGTGGCTACTCATTGGGTGAAGCCTCTACCCAATGAACACATTTGCTTACATCCCTAGGGCTGTCCATATAGGCCCACAGCAGCCAACACCTGCACACCTAGACCCATAAGTAGCTACTCATAGTTTCCCCACCCTCGCCTCCTCAACAGCACCCATCCTTACTCTGGGTCCTGGTCTGGTCTGGACACACCGCTACATGCTGCCCACTCTCCACTTCACAGGACCCATTTCATACAATTGTCTTGGCCCATGGGTCAACAGGGTTTCCCACCCTTGTATTCCGTGTCTGTATACACCGCAGCCAAAATGGCTGGTCTATCACCTTCTTTTGTTTTGACCAATTTTTGGGGTGTCCTGCAAGGGACACTCCTGTCTGTATTCCAAGATTAGAATTCACGGGTACACTGTGTACCCTCACCGGTTGTATCCTGCCTGTGGTCTGGGGAGCAGTGGACTCTCTACATTGTTTGCATGTATGTTTCCCGTGTCCAACTTGGGGGGGAGGGTGGAAGGGCATGCTACGTGTTTCATGATTCTTGCTTGGGCTTCTCACTTACATTGGCATACCCTGTGAACATATGTCATTCTTGTGTGCTATTTCCTATCACAGTTGTATATCTGTGTATATCTACATAAACACACACACACACACACACACACACACACACACACGCATATATATATATATATATATATATATATATATATATATATATATATATATATATATATATATATATATATATATATATCTATATATATATATATATATATATATATATATATATATATATATATTATATATATATGTATATATATATATTTCTGGATCTACTATATTTGGTCGAATTTCATTTGGTTGAAAATGATTTCAGGCAGCCCACTTCACTGAAACCTCATTTGGCTGAAAGCACATTTACTCGAATTACATTTGATCGAAAATGGTGTAAAGCCACTGGCCCACTGCATTGCGACCCTGGAATGAGAATATAAAGTTAGGGTGGGTGTGGGGGGCATAGCCCTCCACATAGGGGGGTGTGGGGGGCGTTGCCCCCAACATAATCTCAGTTTATGCACTATTATATACATGTTTATCCATTAAAAATACATTAAAACATTTAACATAAGTAAACATGTGTTTCAAAATGTGGGGGGCACAGACCTCCACACCCCCCCCAACTTTATATTCTCACTCCAGGGTCGCACTGTAGTGGGACAGGGGCTTTATACCATTTTCAACCATATGTAATTCAACCAAATGTGCTTTCAGCCAAATGAGGTTTCAGTGAGGTGGGCTGCCTAAAATCATTTTCGACCAAATGGAATTCGACTAAAAGCAGTAGACCCATATATATATATATATATATATATATATATATATATATAGATATATATATATATATATATATATATATATATATATATATATATATATGTATATGGTATATGTCTGCAACTATATATATATATATATATATATATATATAAAATGTCTATACATATATGTATATATATATATATATATATATATATATATGTATATGGTATATGTCTGCAACTATATATATATATATATATATATAAAATGTCTATACATATATGTATATATATATATATATATATATATTTATATATGTGTGTGTCTGTAAAGCAATACATACCCCGCACAAACGCAATTACACATGCGTACTGGTGTTTATATATGCTTGACCTGCTTACTAGTGCCTTATTCATTATGACACTAACACTTCACTCCAGTTATCTTTTAATTGATATTTTGCAGGTTATACAGCAGACATATGTCACAATATGTTCATGTACAGATTACCAATGATAATTGATATGTGATACAGTGGGATTCAGTTCAGGAATGTCTGTTCATTAGGGTGTTGCTCTAACCAATGCACTATTGCTGTGCTGCTATATTTGCATATATACCCATATACCCATGGCTCCTGGTTCTCCAAACACACACCCCAATGCCTCCCGAACACTGCTGTCATCCATTCTCCAGTCAGATTCATGGTGTATCCACACCACTACACATTGGCCATTCCCTACTCCTATAGACCAATCCCATTGGTTGACTCACTCCATGTATCCTCAGAACTCCCAGATGTTTAGTTCACAAACATTGGTGACATGAGCGACCAAAAGAATACTATTCAAAATTTTTGGGTTGTCCCACATGGGACACACGTGTTTATGGCAAGATTAGACTCTATACTTCATTACATCCTTACTCCCATTAACATGACACTACAATTGATTAATATGTATGACTATGTGGTAATGCACACGTTACACATGAGAGCCTAATTATTTACATGTTCGGCGTATTTCTTTTAAAAATAGACGGGTTTAGTAATTGGCGTTGCCATAGTGGACAGATCACAGGATTGATTCCATGTGTGGGGAAGTCCTCACATTTGATTATTGTCAGCACAGCACTGACTCTGGACATTGTACACACTTCTGCGTTTTAGCAGTTTCGTCCCATCCCTCTTCTGCACAGCCTATTATTCCATCTACTGTCGAGGTTTGTAAGTGCACATTCATGTTATTTATGTCTGCAAATGGAGTGCATGTGTTACAGAGAATGTAATTCTACATATTGCTGTCTGCATGTGTGTATGCATAAATACTTATGACAAACTCGTTGACCTCCATGGGGCGGTCCATTTAGAACTGGGCCATCCAACCCTGGCACACCTGGATCCATAATTTCATACCCATAGTTCCTCCACCTTACCTGTGTTCAAAATACACGCATACCTTCCATTGTCCTCTTGTTATCGCAGCCATGACACACCTCCACAAATTGCCCTCTCCAGAGCATTAGGGGCCCTACACATATGTTGTCCCACCCCATGTATTCTCAGGCTCTCCCACCATTTAGTCTTTGAACATACCTGCACTTGCTTGTGTAAAGGTCGGAAGGCCAAATGGCCTATATATTTTTTGGGTATTCCCAGCAGGGACTCCCCTCTGTGTGTAAATTAGACTTAGCAAATCAAAGATGTTACTCCCACTGGTAATATCCTGCCAGTGGTGTGAGTTGCAGTGCTTTGCTCACTCCTTGCCCAGCTGGATATGACATATGCTGACAGTGCATTATATTAAAAAACATAACACTGGGGTTGCTGTTGATTCTTTTCTCCTTCCTTTTGTATGCTTTAATGGCACATCGTTCTTTCTTCATAGATATTATATATATAAATAATTGTATATATATATCTATGTGAATATATATATATATATATATATATATATATATATATATATATATTATATCTGTATATACTTATATACATTTCCTATGCTGGGCATTGCTTAAACTCACGCATGTGCACTCAGACTTGCTCACTGGTACTTATATATGTTTTCTGATGCTTATTTGTGCTTACACCGGCTACTAGTACCTTAATCATTATGACAGTGCCATTTTGCTTGAATGATATTTAAGTTAAATATCTCATGTGATACTCATGTCGGGTTTACGGCAAAACAACATTCATTCCACATGGAAAATGATATGTGCTATTGTTGGGCTCGGATCGTGAATGCCTGTTTATTAGGTGGATGCTCTGAACACTACACTTTTGCCACTTATGTTGATTCTGCATGTTTTTCCTCTATTTGAATGAATATGATGTGTAAGCTACGCTCGGCAGAGGGCGGCAACTCACAGACATGCTGCACTTTGCTTACATCTTCGATATTGCAGTGATTCTAATGTATAAAAGGGACACAGGGACAGGGAATCTAATTGTGAAAGTTCTACGGACAGGGATCAACATTCCACTACGTGCGTGTGTGTTTACTACTATGAGTTTATTTCAATGTTCGTAGACACTCTTGTATGCTTAGCATACATTTCGGTATCCACGGACACTGATTAACTGACTTACTATGGGGGGGGCACTACTAGTAGGCATAGTAGGTTTTGCAAGTGTCGGGCTATGTTTATGCCTCCATAGAGCACTTGTACACGCCCCCTGCAGTCGCACACATTTCCTGTGCACGTCAAGGTTGTGGTGACGTGCCCTTATACATATTCATATGGTGCTGCTGCGTCATCTGTAGTGAGGACGCTTAGCACAATGCTAAAACCATCCTTGCACCAAGCTGCTTGAATCCGGGGAGAGACTTTAACTAATACAGTTTATACAGACTATATAAATTCAACCTGAAAATTTCAACTGATATAGACATGTATTAATAACTAGAATAGCTTATTAACAATAGGAACATTACTAAGTAAATTATACATTTTGAAACATTTTAAATGGATTGGGATATAACAGGAGATCCAATTCTTAAGAAAGTAAATAGCTCAAATCATGTGTATGAGCAAAACCAATCTGACCTATTATTAAGCAGAATTAATATATATATATATATATATATATATATATATATATATATATATATATATATATTTATATAGGTTCTTTGTGTATACATATCTTCCCTGAGCTTAGAAATTGTTAACTAATGCTTCTGTGACACAATATATTACTCAGATCAAATTATTTATTTCAGTTATGAAGGTAGTAATGTAAATGATTTAAACATATGCAGCCATTGAGATATACATAAATGTATTTTCTGCTTGTTCATGAAGCTATGATAGGAGAATTCATTACCAAAGCAAAAACAGAATAGCAAAAAACATTGCATTAATCAAAGGGAAGTCATGACATTATATAGAAAACAGTATGCAATGGCTTCATATATGGTATATATTACATACTAGCTTAAAAATGTATCAAATAACTCTAGCTCTGAATTAAAAAAGTTCAAAATATAGGCTTATCATACATTGTTAGGTAGCAAAAGCATGTTGTAGTATGCGCATTGAAACAATTGCAGCACTGTTTTTTGCATAAAGCACCTTTAAGAGCATTCTAACTAATTTACTACTGAATTCAGCTGCTGCACATTACAAAACTTCAGTAAATGGGTAGACTGTAAGATAATGCTTTAAAATGTGCTGTAGCTTTACTAAACATAAATTATATCAATAAAGTGCTATTATAATGTGTTAAAAAGTCCGTTTTCATCATATTTCCGCATTTGCGAATGTTCTGCTTCCTGGAAGTGGCTTACTTTGCAGCATTACATCATGTGTGAGTGAAATCAGAGGTCAAAGTTCATGATGGCTGCTTTCTTCAACTCAGATGAACAGTTATAACATGAAGGTTTAGAAAATGGCTCGCGAGCGCTATTCTCGAGGTTGCCAGTGTCTAAAGTTGTCTCCTGAGGGATTACAGCAGGAAATCTGATGAAAGTAGGTGAAAATAATACATTTTGAGTGTAATAAGGCTCTGTGTACTGTAGAGACAGCTCGAGGTGTTCCACAAGCCTTGGGAATCAAAGCCTCAGTAATATCGGACCATAGAAAACACTATAAGTCTATTTACAACATACATGAACCCTATAGCATTTCATACGCTACACAATGTTATAAGCACAAACATAACAAAACTGTAAAGGTATAACTGTTTCCCCCCCCAAAAAAAAAAAAAAATGCATGCTTATACTATATCATTCATCTATTACTATATCAAGGAATACAGTGATGCATATATGAATCATTCATCTGCTAAGGTATCTAAGCATAAAATACTGCATTTATATTTATTTTGTTTAATCAGCTGTTTACACTTCATAGCATGTTAGTTGTTGTAATGAGTTTAAACTGTCTCAGTTTTATAATGTTAAGTAATTATAAATAAACAGTACTAAACATAGCAATATTTTCAATAGATTAAAAAAATAAATAATAAAAATAAAAAAAGGGGAACATATGTTTTTAGTAAAATTAAATGAATATAACTTGTTACTAACCTTTGATCTCACAAATAGAGATTAAAAAAGCAACAAATAAAAATTGTATCTGGTTACTTGTTCTTTGGGAAGAAAATGTGTTAGTATACAAGTTGCATATTTTATGGACTTTAGAAGCTTTGTGATGATCTTATGCTGTTTGTGGATTACTTGAGGGAACAAGGAAGTTTACATAAAATAATCAGAATGCTGTAAAGCAAGTCATTCATTTATTTTTTAGTCTCTTTTGCTTGTCTGTTGTCTTCCAAGTTGTGCCCGATGCCAGTCTTTTCAACGAAGGGCTTGCCCATTTCATTTCTTCTATCTTGTCCAATATTTTATGTTTTTTAATATAAGCCAAGGCAGTGTCCAAATCCTCAAACATTTTAGGATCATAAGGTAAGAAGATTTTTAGTCTGGCAGGGAACCAAAGATATGTTTTCAGTTGTGCCTTTTTTAGTTCTCTTATCAGTGGCAAGAAGGTTTTCCTTTTAGATATCACCAGAGTGGAATAATCATTCTCAAAGCGCACTACTGTATCATTAACTTTTAAAAGTGCTTTTGCCCATGCTGATTTTAACACCATTTCTTTATCATATGAAGATAAACATTTTACTATAACTGATCTAGGAATGTTATTGTTAGTGGCAGAGGAAGATAGAGATCTGTGGGCTCTCTCTATACCGAAAGAAAATGCCTTAGATTGATCTAGAGTTTTTGATAGCAAAGTGTTTAAAAAAGTTATAATGTTATTACCTTCTATGCCTTCAGGTATTCCAAAGATCCTTATGTTATTACATCAAGGTCTGTTTTCCAAATCATCCAATTTAGACTGGAGATGAGTGTTGTTTGAGTAGAAATTCAATGTTCATTTCTCCTTCTTTAATTCTACTGTCCATGTCATTGAGAGCATCCTCTATACATGAAATCTGTTTTTTGCTGTTGTAAGTCTTCATGTAATATATCCATTTGTTTGAAAGTTTTTTCCTTTGAAGTTGACTATTTTAGAACTGGTTCTATCTATTTCAGTTGTCAGTTCCGGCATGTGTAGTAGTAATGCCTGAAGTTCTTTCTTAAGGGTAGAATCCTGGTTGTTAGCTTTACTGTAGCTCATTCTGAGGAGTTGAGCTGAGTGAGAAATTTCCAAGATTTCTGACAGGAAAATCAATCAAGTTTTCTTTCTTTTTTTGGATATTATTGTAGAAAATGAAATTCCAAATGATTTTATGAAGAAATAAATTCCATTAGACAAGTTTTGATGGTAAATTTCCCTGTTTATGATATTGTCTAGGTGGAGCTGCTATCCTGTGTTCATCCTTGGCCACACCCCCACCATCATGTATTGACATCATACCGGATAACAAGCCAGTCAGATATCAGACTGCTAGACATGTTATGTATATTAGGGGTTATTTCTGAGGAAGTAACCTGGGCATTCTGTGGTTGTGTGCACAGTAGTGAAGTCTGTGTACTTATGGTGATTGTCGACAGTATGTGTATTGCGAATATGCACCTTGGCCTGTATACAGACAGTGGTAGATGTCATTGTTTTGGCCCTGTTCTATCTGATGTTACATGCTGCTCCAGTGTATGGTACTCTATCGGCTCACATGTTTGTAGGGACCAAACACACATGTGCCCCATACCACAGACAGGCATTGGACCATACTGTGTCATAACCCAGTATATGTAGGGTTAGTGTGTGAGTGGCACATATGAGGATGGTGTTGATCATACATTCCATATAGTGTAATTTTACACCTGCATACCATATGCAGCTGTGGCTGTATTCACAATGGTTCTGGGTAAGAACTTTCCCACAGGTGTCTGTTACTGTGTGTTGTGACATGCCTATAGAGCCTACTATATTTGCAGGTATATGTGCATTCCCCCATATGAAATGTAGGCCAGTGTTGTGGCAGTCTGCCTGTAGTTTGCACAGTGCTTTGTTACATGCCTAGCAGCTTAGTGTAATTACCCAGTGTGATGTTATGTCCAGATATTTGCAAGATGTACTGCTGCCAGGCCACCATAACTGTAGTGTATTTCTAACAAAGCTGTGGGATGCTGTACAGATGTATGTCACTAACTACTGGGTAGTATGTGGCCATGTGACCTCTGCACCACCAGTTATTATGTGTCAGGACAGACAAGAGTGTGTGAATGCTTAAAATGTGTGGGCATATGTAGTCCAGTATTTAATTGATATACTAATGAACATGGCTGTTAACATCCACATTGTCAAGCTTGGTCTACATGTCTCGCACTAAGGGGATCTGTGAATTCCTCTGGACTGAACAGAGTGTGCCAGACTGTCCATATATATTGGTCATATCTCTGCTGTAGTCCACAGGATCATTGTTATGCTATCAGTGGTACTGTACTATGATTTCCTTAGGATGTCTGTCAGTAACTGATGGCATACATGTCAATAGCAGATGTGACCTCCCACACACAACATGTCTGTTAAGACAATCCCTGTTACAGTAGCAACAGTCTACATATATACCTGCTATACATATGTGACATCCCCTTGCACTAAGAGGCTGAACTATTGGTGCTGACGTACGACTCCACTCCATGTTCTGGACATATGGTAAACATATATGTATGTGTGTGTGTGTGTGTGTGTGTGTGTGTGTGTGTGTGTATATATATCTATATATATATATATATATATATATATATATATATATATATATATATATGGGTCCACTACATAATCTCGAAATGTCACAATACCGACGCCCACAATACCGAGCCGAGATGACCGAATGCCCAAATACCCGAGAAATCAAAATACCGATGCCCAGAATACCGTAGATGTTACATAGAATGTGCAAACGGACAGCCTAAATATTTGGCGGTTTCCAGTAAGTAAATAAGTGAATATTGCCAAGTGCGGTGAAGACGCTATTCGCGAACAGCATGAGACTGTGATGTGCACGTCAGGTTACGGAAGTGATAACATCGTGAGTGAAAGATTTCAAGTTGTTCAACGGCATAACGTTGCAGACATGAGTAATATACAGTATGATGCGCCTGGTTGTGTAGGTGTGTTGTATGCTAGGCTGAAATCTCAGAAATGTAAGGAAGTGCTTATAGTCAAGGGTTATGTGTATCATCTGGAACGTAAGGCTGGAAGCAAGCGTTACTGGTGTTGCAAACTGAAGAGAAGTGAAAGTTGCAAGGGTAGGACGGTAACTGAATCACTGTCCGAAGGTGAATTGCTGAAGAAAACTATGCCCCACAACCATGCCGGTGATCCAGTAGAGGTGGAACGCTATAGCGTTTGTGGATCACTCCGCGACAGAGCAGCTGTAGCTGTTTACTAGTAGAGGATGCATTAGCATCTACATCTCTAGCCTGTGTTCCTAGCCTTCCGAATAGGAAAGCTATGCTGCAGCAGATACGTCGGGTCAGGTGTAAGGGTTCTACTGTAGTTCGCATACCAAATGTAACATTAGATACACTGGATGTCAGTAAGTTCCCTATAAAGCATGGTGAATTTCTTGTTAAACGGGCTAGTGATAGTGCTTCAGATACACATGTGGTTGTGTTTAGTACTGCTAATAACCTGAGCGACTTAAGTGTAGCAACGATTTGGATGATGGACGGAACGTACTTTTGCAAAGGTGCTATATGCCGTCAATTGTATAGCGTTCATGGTTTATTGAAGTGTTGCGGCTACAGTAAATCAGTGCCTCTCATTTATGCTCTGATGTCCAAAAAGTCTCTGCGTGCTTATAATATGTTATGGCACTGCGTTCTACATTTATTTTCCTCTCAGGAGTTAACACTGTCATTGCAATTTATTCTTTGTGACTACGAGGTAGCAGCGATTAAAAGTATCAGGCTTAACTTTACTGATGTGACTGCGAAGGGTTGTCTATTCCATTTCGGAATGAATGTGTGGCGTAAAGTTCAACAACTAGGGTTAGGGTCTCTTTATAATAGATGCTTGGAGTTTCAGCTGTCAGTCAGGTCCTTGGTTGGATTAACATTTCTTGATGAGTCGGACGTAATTGCTACGTTTACGGAGTTAAAGGGGTCATTCCCTGAGGAAGGTAGGGAATTGATCCGGTATTTCACGGACTGGTACGTGCTTGGTAGAGTTAGGAAGTTCACTACCAGGTCCAGTAAGGTTTGCAGGTTTCCACCGTTATTCCCCGTCTCATTTTGGAATGTTGCACAATTGAACACATTGTTTTTGCCGAGAACGCAGAACTCGGTAGAGGCGTGGCACCGGCGATTAAAGTGTCTTCTTGGAGATAGAGCTACAGATTTGTCAACGTTGATGTCATGTCTTATCAGAGAACAGAACAGGGTAGATAGCCTTCGTCAGCGATTAGCCGCTGGCTGTGCACCTTCCCCAAAATGGAGGCGTGTTATAGAGCGCAAGGAGAAGTTCCAACGCTTAATGGCTAATAGGGGTGATTACACATCCGTGGAGTATGTCAGGTGTATTGCAAGGCTGTTGAAAATGTGATACACTACAGCTGTATTTCAGTGACGGGAATGCCGTTGATCCGCTACTTGTATACAGTTTGGGTTTGCATTTTAGCATTGTTTATGTGTGAAGTATTTCTTACTATATCCGGGTGATGGGACATTAAGTGTGTATGTGTGTTTACGAGGCGTGATGCTTCTGCTGTGTTTGTTGGGTTTACGTTGTGATGGGGTTGTGTTATGCACATTGCACAGTAGATTTTTTTGTAGATTTTTTTGTTGGTCTACATGTTCGTCTGCACGTTGACGCTGTTGTGACGTTATTTTCGAGATTATGGGCTTTCGGTATTCTGGGCATCGGTATTCTGATTTCTCGGGTATTTGGGCATTCGGTCATCTCGGCTCGGTATTGTGGGCGTCGGTATTGTGACATTTTGAGATTATGTAGTGGACCCATATATATATATATATATATATATATATATAGATATATATATATATATATATATATATATATATATATATATATAGATATAGATATCTATAGAGATATATAGACATATACATATCTACATGTACCCTGAGCAGTATCCTACCCTCATCAAGAATGATGCCAGAATACAGAGACAAAATGATCAGCTTTAATAATTGGCTTAATTACTGGTGTCATTCTAAGGGGATCCAATGTCTGTCTGCCTGGGATGACATGCTTGACAAGCCACGCTCCATAAGGGACGGCTTGCACCTGTCACCCTGGGCTTCGGATATTGGCAAAGTCTCTTGCCACCCCATAGTGCCTTTTTAGGCAAGGCTCAAATGATAAACCTACCGCCCTAGAAAATAAAAATGGAAAAAAACTAAGGGTAATACTGCTCAATGCCAGAAGTCTAAACCTCAAGATGCATGCCCTTGAAGCCCTCCTCAGTTTGGAGAACATCGATGTCTGTGCTGTGACTGAAACCTGGTTCAAGGCTCCTGAGAGCACCCCAGCACTATCAGATTATACCTCATATCATGCGTTCCGGCCCCAAAATCCGGACCAAACCACAAAAGGAGGGGGAGTATCCATATTCATAAAGGATACCCACACCTCCAGGTTAGTGGCAACGCATGAAGCATCGGAGACCATCCAGGTGCAATTAACCATAGGTAAACTGCCCTACAGTTTGTAGCATGCTACAGACCACCCTCTCAAACTCAGGAAACCCACACAGCCTTCCTGAAGACACTGGAGAGTATGAATGTCTCTCCAAACACCATCATATTGGGTGACTTCAACTACCCAAACATAGACTGGGAACATTACTCAAGCCCCAACACCCTAGCCCAAAGGTTCCTGGAGTTCATAAACTCAAATGCTATGGAACAACTAGTCACCATTCCCACAAGAGGAGAAAATATACTAGACCTGATCATCACAAACATGGGGACAAAATGCTCCACACGGAGTATATCCCTCATTGGTGAGATCAGACCATAAATTAATCTCACTGGAGATCCACATCCGCCCCAACCCCAGCAAAAGACCACAGTGAAGAACTTCTCAAAAGCAAACTTCACACTTCTTAAGACTGGAGTGGTATCCTTCAAGGCCCCAGAGCCAGTGGAAACCACAACCCACGCTGCTGAAACCCTTACAAATGCCTTCTACGAGCACCTCCAGGAATGTATGGATCAAGCAATCCCTAATAAAATCAAGACCCTTTCCACAAAAGGCAGGCGCCCGGTCTGGTGGACCCTAGCCATAAACAAACTCTACAACAAGAGGAGAAAGCTACTACATGACAGAGCAAAATCCCTAAAAGGGAGGGCATCTCTGATCAATACTAGCAAAAAACTACGATCACTCATAAAATCATCCAAGGCCAACTTTGAGAGAAAAATCGCTAAAGACACAAAAGACAATCATAAGGCCTTCTTTAGCTATGTTGGAAACCTGGGTGGAAACTCCCAGATATGCTCAGAATTAGTCCAAAATGATACAAAAATCATGGAACCCACAGACATTGCCAACATACTGGCAGACAGGTTCAGTGCAAATTTCTCCCCTCCCTCCCCCCCAAAAGGAGAAATATCTATCCCACCAGAGTCTAGCCTCCTAAACATCTCAGATGCCCAGGTGAGAGCTGCTCTCTCTAAAGCAAAAAACACAGCATCAATGGGACCGGACAGTGTCCCTGGCTGTGTGCTACACGAACTCAATGAGGAACTAAACCCACACATAAGGCTGCTGTTTAATCTTAGCCGTACTACAGGATACATACCCAAAGAATGGCGTACGGCAACTGTGGTCCCACTCCACAAAGGTGGTGCTTCTACAGACCCTGGAAATTACCACCCCATAAGCTTGACAAGCCTTCTCTGCAAAGCTATGGAAAGGATCATAATGGAACTCATAAATAAAGACATTGGGGACCTACAGACACTGGATCCTACCCAATTTGGCTTTGTCAAGGGCAGATCCTGCCTCTTGAACTTGGTCGACTTTTTCGAAACAGTCACTAAGGCCATTGATGAGGGTAAGGCAGTTCACACAGCCTACCATGACCTAGCAAAAGTGTTCGACACAATACCCCACTCGGGCATCATAGAAAAGCTCACCAGCTTAGATGTAAACCCATATGTCACAAGATGGGTTGCAAACTGGCTCAAGGACAGAACCCACAGGGTTAGAGTTGATGGTGCCATGTCAGACTCTAAGCCGGTCACGAGCGGTGTCCCACAGGGCTCAGTTCTGGGCCCCCTCTTGTTCGGCATTTATTTTTCTGAAGTGCAGGCAAACATAGGGGGATTGTGGCTGACAAAATTTGCAGATGACTGCAAACTGGGCACCATAATTGACACTCCATCAGACACAGACATCCTCCAGAGAGGTCTCATAGAAATGGATAACTGGTGCCAGAGCCATGGCCTTAAGCTAAATGCCAAAAAATGTATAGTCATAACCTTTTTATGAAAAACAAGGTAACCCCTAATTACCACATAGGTGGTAATCCATTAAACATGGAAGAATTTATCAGGGACCTGGGGACCCAAGTTGACAGTAACCTCTATTTTGACACTCACATTGCCAAAGTGGTTAGGAAGACCTTCTACATTGCCCACCTGATCATGAAGGGATTCACATCCAGATCAGGAGAGGTCATTGTACCCCTGTACTCTTCACTTATCAGACCAATGATTGAGTACAACGCCCCATTCGGAATGTACCTTACCCGACACCTGCAGCAGTTGGAAAGACCCCAAAAGTTCCTCACCAAAAGGATAAAGGGGCTCAAACATATGTCATACGCTGCCCGACTGAAGAAACTCCAGCTCTATTCAGTGCATACCGTCTGCTCAGCGGTGATCTGTGCCTGACATACAAGGCCATGTCCATCCGGAATTAATGGACATGCTCCACCTCAAAAAAATCCAAATCCACCAGAGCCACGAGAGCAAGAGACTTAAACCTCAACACGGATATAAATAGGACATGCTGGAGGGACAGATTCATCACCCAGAGACTCCCTACACTATGGAACAGAATCCCAGTCCATGTGAGGCAGAGCCCCTCACTGACTCTGTTCAAGAGAAATCTTGACGAGTGGATGGGAGATCGTGCGTGGGAATCATCTCTGTGTCACTGCTGGACAGAGGCACAGCAAACTAATGGGTATAGTATTCTCATCCTAAGGGGTGGTGAAAGCCACACACACTCTGGCTAGGCTTATAAATGCCCTAGGGCAGATAGCCTAGTATGAACCTATGAACCTAAGAACATACATATATGGATATATATATATATATATATATATATATATATATATATATATATATATATATATATATATATATATATATATATATATATATATATACACATATATATACATATACAAATCTATATAGGTCTACACATATATATATATATAGATATATATGCACATATAGTTATAGATATCTACATATATATTGACATAGATATATATGTACATATATGATGTACATACATGATGTACACATATATATATATATATATATATATATATATATATATATATATGCAGACAGGTCTATAAATGCCATATATATGATGCACTATACAGGTACATAAATACATATCTATAAATATATATGTGTATGTACATGAAGACATATATATATACATATGTATATGTATATATCCATATCCTTGTCATGTGTAAACATTACTGTTGTGTATACCTTCCCAGATGTATCACACCATATGTATCTGATATGTGTATATTTAGATGTAACAACATATGTGATGCAACAGTAATATCACTAACATGTACTATACAATTGTAGAAGTCACAGCAATTGTTCAAGTCACAGCAATTGTTCAATACTATTCAATATGTCTACTGACAGATGCATTGGAAAAATAACAACTGTCTTCACAACTGTCATAGCGTAGTGGTTAACTGTTGTGACTATAGTGCACAGGGTCCTGGGTTCAAAACCTGCAAGGGCTGTCTATTTTGTTGCTGGGCAGAACAAGGGCTGTTGGATAGAGAGTGGTTAAGGCAGTTTTGAACAGCTTTAAGAACGTTTGCATGGGTTTGCATGAAGCTAAGTGGTGCTAAGGTATGGTTAAATGTACTGCACCATGTAGGCTTTGCTTATCAGTGTGCAAATCTGCTTAGCTGTTATATTGCAGCAATGCTGACACCTGCTAAGCATGGCTCAGCCCTGGTAGCCTGTGCTCACATCCCATTCTGATAACATAGCAGGGTAATGGCATCTGTAATAGGTGTATGTAATGCCATGTACATAACATGCGTCTATGTACTATCATTACAGTAGCAAGGTGTGTGAGTTTCCTGTCTGGAATACTTGAGTATATATGACCTGTACAACACTCTTATCCATGTGAATGTGTTACATACAAGGGTAGTATCCCAGGTTATGTGCAGTCACACTGGCATGTAGTGTATCATGTAATTATTACTGTCAAATGTGCTTTCCCAAGCAAGAGTAGATTGATAATTGTAGTACTGGCAACAAACACTCCTGCATGCATAGATGGACTCAGAGTCCTCACTGTCTTGTTCCTGGTGTGTGAGCTGTGTCACATTATATATTTCCTACTGGATAATGATCTGACATGTGGACATTAACTGTAGACTACTGTCTGTATAGCACATGTCAGTGAGGGCTGCCAAAATGTAGTAATGGCATACCTATCTGTGTCAAACATCTATCTGTCAACACAGTCATCGTACTGCACAGTTAATTCATAGGTTCATAGGTTGGTACTAGGCTATTGGTCCTAGGGCCTATACAAGCCTAGCCATAACAATTCCCTGGCTATTTCTTCCCACACTATTTACTTTCCTGCACCCCTGTCTAGCAGGGTGACTGACATGATCCCTGGTGTGAATTTTCTTTCTCCCATCCAATCATCCAGGTTCCATTTGAAAAGGGACAAAGTTATGGGCAGTCTATTCCAGAGTCTGTGGAGTCTCTGGGCCAGGAACCTATCCCTCCAGCATGTTTTGTTTATTGTGATGACAAGGTTTAGATCCCTGGAGCGTGCGGCTCTGAGGGATTGGGATTTCTTTAAGTGCAGCATGTCGAACAGCTCTGGGTTTGACATGGCCTTGTATGTTAAGAAGAGATCGCCTCAGAGTAGACAATATGCGACAGAGTATAGCTGGAGTTTTTTAAGGTGGTCAGCATACGGCATCTGCTTTAGGCCTGTGATTCTTTTAGTGAGGTATTTCTTCAGCCTTTCCAGTTGTTGCAGATGTCTTGAGAGGTACATACCAAATGGGGCGTTGTATTCTGTAATGGGTCTAATGAGGGATGAGTACAGTGAGACAATGACCTCCTTTTTTCTTGATGAAAAGCCCTTAGTGATGAGGTGTGCCACATAGAAGGATTTCATGACTGTTGCAGCGATGTGGTTATTGAAGGTGAGACCACTGTCCCCCTGTGTCCCTAAGTCTCTTATCACACTTTCGGTGTTTAGTGTACTGCCACCTATGTGGTAATTCATGGTTACATGTTTTTTCCCTTAGGAGATAACTATACATTTCTTGGCATTGAGCTTGAGCCCATGGCTCTGGCACCAAGCATCTGTTTCTGCAAGGCCCTTTTGTAGAGTATCCACATTATTTGGGGATTCAATAATGGCTCCCAATTTGCAGTCATCTGCGAACTTTGTTAGCCAGAGTCCATTAATGTTGGCCTGTACTTCAGAGAAGTAGATGCTAAACAAGAGAGGTCCTAGGACTGAACCCTGAGGTGCTCCACTTGTCACTTGTCTGGAGCTGGATTTGGAGTCAGCTACTTTTACAGTGTGGGTTCTGTCAGTAAGCCAGTTGGCAACCCATCGAGTGACGTAGGGATTAATGTCCAGCTTCATAAGTTTATCTGTGATTCCAGCATGGGGGATGGTGTCAAAGACCTTGCTGAGGTCTAGATAGGTTGTGTGGACTGCCTTACCCTCATCCATGGCTCTGGAAACTGATTCAAAGAAGTCAATCAGGTTCATGAGACAAGATCGGCTCTTCACGAACCCAATCTGGGTGGGGTCCAGTGTTTTAAGGTTGCCAATGTCTTTGTTTATAAGGTCCATGATAATACATTCCATGGCCTTCCAGATCAGGCTCGTCAGACTGATGGGGAGGTAGTTCCCACGATCCAAGGTGGATCCCCCCTTGTGGAGTGGGATAACGGTAACTGTGCACCATTCAGTGGGCACAAAGCCTGAGGTGAGGGTATGATTAAACATGACACTTAAGTGAGGTGCCAGTTCATTTTGTAGTTCATGTAGTACACAGCCCAGGATGTCATTTGGTCCCATGGATGCTGTATTCATAGCTTTGGAGAGTGCATTTTGTACCTGTGTGGCCGTTATTACTGGAATTTGGCAATCTTCCGGTATTGATATGGGCCATTTAGGGGATGAGAGTGGGGTGAAGTTGGCACTGATTCAATCCGCCAGGATATTAGCAATATCCTTGGGATCAGTATATTTAATGCCATTCTGTTGTAGTTCAGAGCAGATCTGAGCATTGCCATTTATATTCTTGACATAGTACTGCAACAACTGTCAACAACCAAGCCAACCAAAGTTTCACTGTGTAGTAGCAATAAAGGTTGTCCTCCGCTTTTGTGTTAAATACTATGAGCAACACTATGCAAATAGTAAAACCACTTTAATGCTCAAAAAAGTACATCACAAGCAAATTACAACCATATTTAGCGTGCTTTCATCTCATCACATGGAGACTTCATCAGAATCATCTGTTACTCTCGAATCATCCATTTAAATAACCTTCCACTCCATTCTATTGGCTCCCATTTGCACTTATTTTCTAAGTTAATGAATTAGAAAAATAAATAAATAAAACAATTACAATGTGGTATAGTCCATCATCCATCTGACTGAAAACACATATTGAAACTAAAGCACATGAAAGATATAACTACAATTATTCAAAATATTTCATACTATAATATATAGATAAATACATGAGCGGCTAAGTAGGAATAAAATTGTACATACTACCACTCATCACTAGGGATAATATATATATATATATATATATATATATATATATATATATATATATATATATATATATATATATATTGTATTATATAAAAACAATGTAGTATAAAAATTTATATAGACAGTAGATGACTCTTGTCAAACGTGCATAAGTGCATATATAAATACACTAATCACAAAACATATTAAATTAATTGAATTGATTGAATTATCTATTTCAAAAACCTTTGGTGCTATTCTAGAATAAATAATGTATAATGTATGTAAAATAAAAATAAGAATAAAAATGTAAAAAATATGACATCCGTGTTATAACAAAACAAGACCTAAGGATGTAATATACTAGTAAAAAACTACTAAAAGCTGTAAGAAAAGAGGAGATAACCATAGTACAAAGACATATTGGTCACCACATATAAGTGTTTTATAAACATCTCTTTGGGTTTAATGACAATAACTTCAGGGCTGGCTTAATGGAGATGTGATCATTCATTCCTGGATAGGTACAAGAATCTAATCTTATCTGCCATATCATTTCACGAAATTCCAAAAATGTCTCCCAATCCCCACCCCTGTCATTATGTCTAACCTCTTCCACTACCCAAAACTTAATATTCATATTCATACATTTTAATGTATGCCTATAAACGGCATTGTTCTCATTCTTTTTATTTTATCCCTTACATGTTCATAAATACGAATTCTTAAATTTTGTTCAGTTTTCCCCACATAATATGCCCAACATGTCTTGCAGTATGCCAAATATACTACTCCTTTTGTATAACAGCTAGCATATGTGTAACTCCTCAAATTGAACCCAACATTAGGAATACATAGTTCCTTTTCACCAGATATGAACGGACATTGTGTGCACCTCCCACATTTGTGAGTTCCTATCTTTGCATGCGCCCCGTCATTATTTTCACATTTCTTCTTCTCCAGGATATTTTTTAAGTTCATATTTCTCCTAAAACTGTATTTTAAAGGTTGCTGAAATATTTCTACTCTTGTTGGCATTCTGCTGAACATATTCCAAATCCCTTTAATGCACCTCTTCATCCATCCTATATCTGAATAATATGTCAAGATCAAATGTGGTAAATGTAGCCCTAGCTTACAATTATTATTCCCCATGTTGTTAATTTCAGCCCTGAAGTTATTGTCATTAACCCCCAAGAGATGTTTATAAGCCACTTATATGTGGTGACCAACATGTCTTTGTACTATGGTTATCTCCTCTTTTCTTACAGCTTTTAGTAGTTTTTAGTAGTATATTACATCCTTAGGCCTTGTTTTGTTATAACATGTATGTCATATTTTTTACATTTTTATTTTTATTTTACATTCAATTAATTTAATATGTTTTGTGGTTATAGTATTTATACATGCACTTATGCCCTTTTGACAAGAGAGTCACCTGCTGTCTATATATATTTTTATACTACATTGTTTTTATATAATACAATATATATATATATATATATATATATATATATATATATATATATATATATATATATATATATATATTTTATCCCACATATGCTTCCTGTGGTCATGAAGGTATGTATTCCCCATATTTGCTGCCATAATCTACAATTCCATATTACACACTCATTGCTCATGTTGGGACCACATTGCAGGTTGTAAGGGTTGTGGACCACAGTATTATTATATGCCATAGTGTAAATCTATAACAGTTGCCATTGTAATACTGGTATATACATTGTTGTAGCACTGTATAAGGGTGATGTTTCACACATGTCCCTACTGTAGGCCATTTGTCCGACCATTAAGTTCATCTCTGTGGACACATTTTGCAATGACAGGATGTTAGTGATATTGCAGGAGTCTGATATACCCTTCAGATACACCATCATGGTCACCACTGTGATGCAGTGCAGTTAACAGCAACAATACGTGAACATGTATGTCATGCATTATGGGTAGGTGTGTTAAATGTGTGCATGGAATATACCATAGCCATAGCCATAACATGACCAGTGTATTGGCAAGCCTGAACAAATCATACTCACCAGCTACAGGCTGCTGCCTTGGAGGTATACCAGAAGGACTTACATAAGTGTGTGAGAGATGTGATGTCAGTAGCCACAGCTGTGGCATTGGAACAGGGTGGGTGCAGCATTACAGTACATCAGCAGTACAAGCCCACAATTCTACAGCTTATGCAAATCTGTTTATTACTACTACGCAGCAACAGACTATATATATGTCATCTCACATATGCATGATCTACCTGTACAGATGAGGAGGGATATGCAACAGTGGTCTACTGATGTGCCCTGTGGCCTTACCTGCACGCTCCACTGCTGGTGTGTGGGTAACACCCACCTCCACTATACTCTCTGCCAGTTGTTGCCTGTGTGGGCAGGCAGGTGCCAAAAGGCTGGCAAGGAGCTCCTCAACATATGCCAGGGGGAAATGGATGGCATGACCCCCCAATTGTGAGGTGATTTCCCCCCTGACTGCAGCAGCACACTGATGGGCATTGCAAAGTAGGTCACTGCAATGATGCCAGACCTGCCCATAACTGTGGTTATGCAGGCCGACATCATTTACCCAGTGGGCAAGATTGTTCCACAGGGTGGTCCGCTCCTGCTGCTCATGGGCTGTTCTGCCAAACAGCACCTGGTAGTG